>NW_020664417.1:86636082-86673021 GCF_002925995.2 Terrapene triunguis | reverse complement strand
GGCAAATATAGTGCCCATCTATAAAAAGGGAAATAAAAACAACCCAGGAAACTACAGACCAGTTAGTTTAACTTCTGTGCCAGGGAAGATAATGGAGCAAGTAATTAAGGAAATCATCTGCAAACACTTGGAAGGTGGTAAGGTGATAGGGAACAGCCAGCATGGATTTGTAAAGAACAAATCATGTCAAACCAATCTGATAGCTTTCTTCGATAGGATAACGAGTCTTGTGGATAAGGGAGAAGCTGTGGATGTGGTATACCTAGACTTTAGTAAGGCATTTGATACGGTCTCGCATGATATTCTTATCGATAAACTAGGCAAATACAATTTAGATGGGGCTACTATAAGGTGGGTGCATAACTGGCTGGATAACCGTACTCAGAGAGTTGTTATTAATGGTTCCCAATCCTGCTGGAAAGGCATAACGAGTGGGGTTCCGCAGGGGTCTGTTTTGGGACCGGCTCTGTTCAATATCTTCATTAACGACTTAGATATTGGTATAGAAAGTACGATTATTAAGTTTGCGGATGATACCAAACTGGGAGGGATTGCAACTGCTTTGGAGGACAGGGTCATAATTCAAAATGATCTGGACAAATTGGAGAAATGGTCTGAGTTAAACAGGATGAAGTTTAACAAAGGCAAATGCAAAGTGCTCCACTTAGGAAGAAAAAATCAGTTTCACACATACAAAATGGGAAGAGACTGTCTAGGAAGGAGTACGGCAGAAAGGGATCTAGGGGTTATAGTGGACCACAAGCTAAATATGAGTCAACAGTGTGATGCTGTTGCAAAAAAAGCAAACGTGATTCTGGGATGTATTAACAGGTGTGTTGTGAGCAAGACACGAGAAGTCATTCTTCCGCTCTACTCTGCTCTGGTTAGGCCTCAACTGGAGTATTGTGTCCAGTTCTGGGCACCGCATTTCAAGAAAGATGTGGAGAAATTGGAAAGGGTCCAGAGAAGAGCAACAAGAATGATTAAAGGTCTTGAGAACATGACCTATGAAGGAAGGCTGAAAGAATTGGGTTTGTTTAGTTTGGAAAAGAGAAGACTGAGAGGGGACATGATAGCAGTTTTCAGGTATCTAAAAGGGTGTCATAAGGAGGAGGGAGAAAACTTGTTCACCTTAGCCTCTGAGGATAGAACAAGAAGCAATGGGCTTAAACTGCAGCAAGGGAGGTCTAGGTTGGACATTAGGAAAAAGTTCCTAACTGTCAGGGTGGTTAAACACTGGAATAAATTGCCTAGGGAGGTTGTGGAATCTCCATCTCTGGAGATATTTAAGAGTAGGTTAGATAAATGTCTATCAGGGATGGTCTAGACAGTATTTGGTCCTGCCATGCGGGCAGGGGACTGGACTCGATGACCTCTCAAGGTCCCTTCCAGTCCTAGAATCTATGAATCTATGAATAAGAATCTATGAATCCCTTCCCTGGATCCTGGAGACCGGTTCGCCGCCCTCGACATGAAGGACGCATATTTCCATATAGCAATCTATCCGCCTCACAGGCGCTTCCTGCGATTCGTAGTAAACATGGTGCACTACCAATTTGCAGTCCTCCCTTTCGGCTTGTCCTCGGCTCCCAGAGTGTTCACAAAGTGTGTGGCGGTCGTCGCGGCATACCTTCGTCGACAAGGGGTACAGGTGTTCCCGTATTTGGACGACTGGCTCGTACGTGGCCGCACCAGAGACCAAGTTCAAGCTCACGTCCACATAGTGACACAAACTTTCCACGAGCTGGGCATTCTACTCAACAGAGAGAAGTCCACTCTAGTGCCAACCCAGAGGATAGAATTCATTGGGGCAATCCTCGACTCCAGATGTGCCCGAGCCATTCTACCAAACAACCGCTTTCATACCATCACAAGCGTCATTCAAGGACTAAGGGCATTTCCGATTACCACAATAAGGACATGCCTCGCCCTGTTGGGTCACATGGCCTCGTGCACCTACGTAACCGGGCATGCCAGACTACGGCTTCGCCCACTTCAGGCTTGGGTATCATCGGTGTACCGTCCTCACCGGGACAACCTGAACATGGTGGTCACGGTTCCGTGCTCGGTATTGACCTCCCTCACCTGGTGGTTGGATCGCACGGCGGTCTGTGCAGGAGTGCCGTTTCACGCCCCTCAACCCTCCCTCCACCTGGTCACAGACGCTTCATCTCTAGGATGGGGCGCTCACCTCGGGGAGCACCATACCCAGGGCCTGTGGTCCGCGTCCCAACTAGCCCTGCACATCAACGTCCGAGAGCTGATGGCGGTGCGCCTAGCCTGCCAGGCATTCCTCAATCTCCTACAAGGCCGTTGCGTGTTGGTTCTCACCGACAACACCACGGCCATGTTTTACATCAACAAGCAAGGCGGAGCCCACTCATCGCTCCTATGCCAAGAAGCCATTCGCCTGTGGGACTTCTGCATCGCCCACTCGATACATCTCACGGCCTCGTTCCTTCCTGGAGTCCAGAATACACTGGCTGACCGTCTCAGCAGGTCCTTCCAGACACACGAGTGGTCAGTTCGCCCGGACATCATCTATTCCGTCTTCCAGAGGTGGGGATTTCCCCAGGTCGACCTGTTCGCATCTCGAGCCAACAGGAAGTGCCAGGCATTCTGCTCCCTACATGGGCGAGCTCTAGGCTCTCTGTCGGACGCCTTCCTTCTAACGTGGAAAGACCACCTGTTCTACGCCTTTCCTCCATTTCCGCTGGTCCACAGGGTACTGCTCAAGATCCGCAGAGACCAGGCACGAGTTATTCTAGTCGCTCCAGCTTGGCCAAGGCAGCACTGGTACACCACACTGTTGGAGCTTTTGGTTCAAACACCGATCACGCTCCCCTTGAGTCCAGATCTCATCTCTCAGGACCACGGCCGACTGTGTCACCCCGACCTGCAATCGCTCCACCTCACAGCATGGATGCTCCATGGCTGAATCAGACAGAGCGGCAATGCTCGCAGTCCGTCCAGCAGATTCTGCTGGGAAGTAGAAAGCCCTCTACACGGACCACTTACTTAGCCAAGTGGAAACGTTTCTCCTGTTGGTGTGAGCAACAAGCTACGTCCCCCTTGCAGGCGCCTATTCCTCTCATACTCTAATATCTCCTGTCCCTAAGACAGCAGGGCTTGGCGATATCTTCAATCAGGGTTCACCTCTCCGCCATTTCGGCATTCCACCCAGGAGAACTCGCGTCCTCGGTCTTCTCTAACCCGATGGTCGTTAGATTCCTCAAGGGCTTAGACCGGCTGTACCCACAGCAACGCCAGCCGGTTCCGACGTGGGACCTCAACCTCGTTCTCTCCAGGCTCACAGGGCCTCCGTTTGAACCATTGGCGACCTGTTCACTCCTGTACTTATCCTGGAAGACAGCCTTCCTCGTAGCCATCACCTCAGCACGGCGCGTTTCTGAACTCAGAGCGCTTACGTCCGAACCCCCATACACGGTGTTCCACAAGGACAAGGTGCAGCTTCGCCCCCACCCTGCCTTTCTTCCCAAGGTGGTCTCACCTTTCCACGTGAACCAGGATATCTTTCTTCCAGTCTTCCATCCAAAGCCACACGCTACTCGTCAAGACCAGCGTTTGCATTCTTTGGACGTACGCAGGGCCCTGGCTTTCTATATTGACCGTACAAAGCCATTTAGGAAGACGACACAACTCTTCGTTGCGGTGGCCGACCGGATGAGAGGCTCACCGATCTCCTCACAGTGCCTCTCCTCTTGGATTACGTCCTGCATTCGTGCTTGCTACGACCTGGCCGGTGTCCCGACGCCACGCCTCACCGCTCACTCCACAAAGGCCCAGGCCTCCTCGACTGCCTTCCTGGCTCAAGTCCCGATCCAGGACATTTGTAGAGCTGCAGTTTGGTCATCGGTCCACACATTCGCTGCTCACTATGCACTGGTGCAACAATCCAGAGACGATGCTGCATGCGGGTCAGCGGTTCTGCACACAGCAATATCTCACTCCGACCCCGCCACCTAGGTAGGGCTTGGGAGTCACCTAATTGGAATGGATATGAGCAAGCACTCGAAGAAGAAAAGACGGTTACTCACCGTTGTAACTGTTGTTCTTCGAGATGTGTTGCTCATATCCATTCCACACCCGCCCCCCTTCCCCACTGTCGGAGTAGCCGGCAAGAAGGAACTGAGGGGGCGCTGGGTCGGCTGGGGTATATATCCAGCGCCATGAAGGCGCCACTCCAGGGGGCTCCACAGCCGACCCACCGGGTGTTGCTAGGGTAGAAATTTCTCCGACGATCGTGCACGCGGCGCGCACACACCTAATTGGAATGGATATGAGCAACACATCTCGAAGAACAACAGTTACAACGGTGAGTAACCGTCTTTTCTAACACAAAGCCGTGCATGCTGCAATCATCCTCCTTTCCCTTTTCTGGCCCTTTCTAGTACTGCAACTTAATTTTTTAGAGATAAAGTGACCAGATCTGTTTACCTTTTTAAAATGTTTCTTTCTGAGTTATGGAACGTTGTTTGTTTGTGTTTGTTTTCTTCAAAATTGGGATCTAAAAACTTGTAATTTCCTTCTTTAGAATTCTTCCACTAATTCTTCAGAGGAAAAAGGCAAAAAGACCAAAAAAAGAACTCGGAGACGTAAAACAAAAAGTGAGGGAAAGAAAGAGTCTGAAGATGACTGTTTCCGTTGTGGGGATGGAGGTCAACTTGTATTGTGTGACAGGAAATCTTGTACTAAGGCATACCATCTCTCCTGTCTTGACTTGGTGAAACGTCCTTTTGGTGAGTAAAGCATTTGTGAAGGGGTGGGAAAGGAAGGAAGCTATATAGAATAAACTAATGTATTGAAATATATCTCATACAGGGCTTGCAAAAATACTCATTTATACATTGCATCTTTTCAAGACTTCCCTGTTTTGAAATCAAGGACTTTTTGTTGTTATAGTGAGTGCTATATTTGTAAATGGGGTAGGAGTCCTTGAAGATGAAGATCTAGTAGTACTCTCTCATGCCTTTCTGGGAAAATGACATTTAGTTTAAGGAACCCAGGCAGTGGTGCTCACGTCACTCAATTAGGCCAGGGTTCTGCTGTCACATAGAAAGTGAAATCATCCTCAGAAGAACTCATGAACTCAGATAGTTCAAAGATGCACATGCTAAGGGAAAAGCAGCAGCATCTGGACTGAGGTAAGTACGAGGACTTTTGGAGTGGTGGGTCTCAAGTTCTGTCTCAAATGTGATTGAGTGAGGTCTATTACAGATCTCTGGTCCCAGAACTGAACCTGCTATGTGAAACGTGAAAAGGAGAAGCAAGCAAAGCCTGTCTATTCAAAGCCAAATAAAATGATGACCAAGCCAATGTCCCAGGGCAGGAGGGGTTGGCTGAATATGGAGTTGGTGATATGGGAACTCTGCCTGTGACCAAAGCTTGCAATGAAGGGGCCAGTTGTACCAGAAGCCAATTGGTGCCAAGATACCAGTTGCTGAAAATGTTAACACTAAGGATGGGTCCAGACACTAAATGTATTCAGTATCTTGGTGCGGAGGAGGATCATTTCATGGTTTTATCTTAACTCCAAGGAAGGAAAATACCTTGAACTCAGTAGACCTGCTGTCTGTACTCATTGTTTCTAAGTTGATGTTCCAGCTTACGCTGCCAGGGGAATTGAATCCAAGGTTGAACAGCTCTGGGAGGATGGCATAGCATGATCCTGCTCAACACAGTCTATTATGCAGGATGACATGTGAAGTTCATGTACATCTAGCTGTTCTTAGGCCCTTGAATCCCTCTAGCTGCTCATTCCCAACTTGACAGATCAATTCCAGGAATTGGATGTTTAATCCTTCAGATCAGGTGGATAAAAATCAATAATTAAAAAAAAAAAAGTAAAATCGCAATTTTTTAAATTTAAATTGGATTTTTTATTTTGTCATTTAAATTATAATTTTTTCTTTTTTAAAATAAGCCTGTTCGTATTAAATTCAGATTTCATTTCAAATTATGTTAAGGACTTAACTTTTTATAATCTCTTAAAACATTTAAATAAAAAATAAATATGCTGAATCCATGACCCTCTTTCAAAAGCTTTGAGTTAAAGCCTGCTTTTCTACATAAAAATAATTGTGGGAGGGCAGGAATCTAACTGTTGAAGTCAGGCTGACCTACTGTGCCATATTTATAAAACTTAAGTAATTTAGGGGACTTCCATTTTCATGAGAGTAGGAACCTTATGCTCCAGTTATTTTCACTTAGGCATGTTTGAACATTTTCCCAGGCTGACCTGAAATAATTAGCTTAATTCACTAACTACAGTTAATCCCTCTATTTAGTAAATCATTTAGTTGTAAATGTGAAATGTATTTTGGACACACAAACTTCTCTTATCAAAACATTTAAGGTTGTTTTGTTCAATAAAATAAATTGTATATGCTGTTTTGTGTTCAATTGAATTCCAGTTACCGTCATAATGCAAATTATGAGCAAAAAGTTAATTATCTAGTAAACAAACAACATATCATTTACCATTTTCTAACATAATAAAAATGTACAATTAATAGGAATTTGAAAATATTAAGCTGTATAATTGCTTCTAGTTAGTGTACCCTCTTAGGCCTGGTCTACACTATGGGGTTAGGTCGAATTTAGCCACGTTAGGTCGATTTAAAAATGAATGCGTCCACACAACCAACCCCTTTCCATCGACCTAAAGGGCTCTTAAAATAGACTTCTGCACTCCTCCCTGGCGAGGGGAGTAGCGCTAAAATCGATTTTGCTGGGTCGAATTTGGGGTAGTGTGGACGCAAATCGACAGTATTGGCCTCCGGTAGCTATCCCAGAGTGCTCCATTGTGACCACTCTGGACAGCACTTTGAACTCCGATGCACTAGCCAGGTACACAGGAAAAGCCCCGGGATCTTTTGAATTTAATTTCCTGTTTGGTCAGCGTGGTGAACTCAGCAGCGCAGGTGACCATGCAGTCCCCCCAGAATCATAGAGCGTAGAATGTTACTACGCTCCTCCTATCATCTGCGTCCCTGAGGTTATCGAAGATTAGAAGGCAAAAAAAAACCGCACTCGCGATGACATGTTTTCTGAGCTCATGCAGTCCTCCCACACTGATAGGGCACAGCTTAATGCATGGAGGCATTCAGTGGCATTGGCCAGGAAAGAATTAAGTGAGCGCGAAGAGCAGAGGCAGGACGTGATGCTGAGGCTAATGGGGGAGCAAATGGACATGATGAAGCATCTATTGGAGCTGCAGGAAAGCCAGCAAGAGCACAGACCCCCCACTGCATCCACTGTATAACCACCTACCCTCCTCCCCATGTTCCATAGCCTCCTCACCCAGACGCCCAAGAACACAGGTGCGGGGAGGCTCCGGGCACCCAGCCACTCCACTCCAGAGGATGGCCCAAGCAACAGAAGGCTGTCATTCAAACAGTTTGATTTTTTTAGTGTGGCTACAATAAGCAATGTGGCCTTGTCCTTCCCTCCTCCCACACCCCACCCGGGCTACCTTGTCCGTTATCTCGCGTTTTTTTTTAATTAATAAAAAAAGAATGCATGGTTTCAAAACAATAGTTACTTTATTTCGAAGGTGTGAGGGTGGTTGGCTTACAGGGAATTAAAATCAACAAAGGGGGCAGGTTTGCATCAAGGAGAAACACACACAACGGTCACACCAAAGCCTGGCCAGTCATGAAACTGGTTTTCAAAGCCTCTCTGATGCGCAGCGCACCTTTCTGTGCTCTTCTAATCGCCCTGGTGTCTGGCGCGAAACGATAGTCTGCCATTGCTTTCACGGAGGGAGGGGTGACTGATGACATGTACCCAAAACCACCCACGACAATGTTTTTGCCCTATCAGCCATTGGGAGCTCAACCCAGAATTCCAATGGGCAGCGGAGACTGCAGGAACTGTGGGATAGCTTCCCACAGTGCACTGCTCTGTGAGTCGATACTAGCCACGGTAGTGAGGATGCACTCCGCCGACTTAATGTGGACATATGCAATCGACTGTATAAAATCAATTTCTAAAAATCGACCTATAAAATCGACCTAATTTCGTGGTGTAGACATACCCTTAGCTAGCAAAAAATATGTACCTGTATCTAGTGTAAAGGTTCTATTTAGTTATAAAGCAACATGTTTTAATGGTTATATCAACAAATGAGAATGCACCTTTCTTTAGAAAATAACTGAAGTACAAATGGAAAAGTTGAATAAAGTCAATTATTTAAATTGAGGCTTTCCACTTGGTGATTTAAACAGCAGATTCAAATCACTTTGATTTAAATCAATCCACCATACTTCAGACAGTTGGTTCCAGAAGACAATGCTGACATAGCCACTCCTGGAAGATGATCACTTTCCTTGTGGATGGTAAAAACCTTGCACATTGGTAAAAACCTTGCACAATGAACACTGATCAAGAGTGTGCCCCTCCTGTGCCTGACGGTCTTGGCTGTTATGGATATGGTGCTATCCAAGGGGGGCATGGAATAGGAACGAACATAGGACTGGAAAGGACCTCCTGTGTCCTTTATAAATTTAACAAGCTCCATCTGAAAACTAGTTAGAAGCTGTTTCTGCAATCTTCCAATAGGAGTAGTGGGGCAAAGTCACCCCTCTGATGGTAAGAAACTTTCTAATTACCATCTAAATTTATTCATGGCCAGTTTATAGCCATTTGCTTTTGGTTCAGTACTGTCCTTTAGCTTAAATAGCTCTTATCCCCTCCTGTGCTTTAACACTGTGATGTATTTATAGAGTGCAATCCTATCCCCTGTCAGCCAAGGCTAAACAGCCAAGCTTTTTCTATCACCTCTTGTAAGACTCTCCATTCCTCTGATCATCCTTCTAGCTTTTCTCTGCACCTATTCCAGTTCGAATGAATCTTTCCTGGACGTGGGTGAGCAGAATTGTACCCAGAATTCCAGATGAGACCTTACCAGTGCTTTGTTCAGTGGCATTAATACCTCCCTATTTCTACTGAAAATAATTCACCTCATACATCCTAGGATCATATTTGCCTATTTTCTGGCCACATCATGTTGGTGGCTCATGATCATCCTGTGATTGATCAATACACCCACGACTTTTTCCTCTTCTGTTATTTCCAACTGATTAGCCCCCAGCTTATAGCAGAAATTCTTATTAGTCCCTAAATGCATGACTCTGAGAGAAGTTCTAAACTTTCATGAAAGGGAGCAGATAGGGATAGCAATGGATGCTGCTGAATCTTGCTTGTTGCCTACTATGGTTAGAAATGACTGAATGGTGGTTGGAGCTGTATCACATAATATCCTGAAGTAGAGTGCTGAGGACATAGGGTGTCTACAAATCCCCACCGGCCACTGCAACTTGGATAGTTTCAGTGATATCTACATCACCTGCAATGAAGATCCATGTAGATAATGCTCAAAGAAGAATTAATTTTCCCTGCATTTAACTCTGCACCACTTGTTTATTTTTGTTTTTGGCAGTCAGAAACTTCAGAAAAGGGAAAAGATAGATGTGCACACCGAAATGTGACACAAAAGTAGATTTAGAGATGTCTGTCAGTTCTGTGCTGTAACTTCTGGGATGGATAGAGGTTTCCAGAAACCACAAATTAACCAAAGCAAAAGAGCAACAGCATGGAGTTCACTGAATTTATTTGATTTCCACATGAATAGAAGTTCTCATTAAAAGGCAGAAAGCTTTTACTATACTGGATTGGAACTCAGAAGATATTGCAAGTAACCCCCTGAATAATTTATACTGATTTGACTCTGGTGCTGTTTAAGTAAAATGTGGTCAAGTGTGCTGTTCAATACAGTCTACTGAGCTTAACTAAAAGTACTCTACTATTTTGCTTTTAACAAGAGTAATTAGTAACAACAGTTAAAATCTTCAGTTATATTTTTTATAACTATTCACTTTTTTTAAAGCAAGGTTAATATTTATCATGCAGACATTAAAACACTAAATTCATACTTGGCTTTTTTGCAACATGAAGTTTATTCTCCTGTTAACAAAGAAAATCTCAATTTATCTAATGTTCTTCATCTTTAATTACAGGAAAGTGGGAGTGTCCTTGGCACCACTGTGATGTTTGTGGCAAGCCTTCTGTTTCTTTTTGCCACATCTGCCCAAATTCTTTCTGCAAGGAACATGAAGATGGGACAGTACTAAATTCTACATTAGATGGACAGTTATGCTGCTCTGAACATGTTCTTGGGGTAGATTCTGTTGAAAATCAGAAGACTGAGAAACCCCCCCAAAAATTGACCAAGTTGAAGCCTAAGAGAAAGCGAAGAAACAGATGGATGAGAGCTGAATGCAAATAATAATGAACTGCAGTTTCTACTGCCAACACTATCTTGTAGATAAGTTGTGAATAAGGCCAGGGAAGGACACAATTTTACATATATCCTGTAAAGGTTACATTTGGGTGAAAAGCATTTTTTAATCCACTGAGCCAACCACAGCAGTCTTCTGCTGCATCTGCACTGATAACGAACTATGGCACACATAGTTCAGAAATTTTTCAGGACAAACCAAACTTATTACTCAGCATTACAGTTACACTTGAATTTTACAAATGTAAATGTTTACCTCCAATGTTTTTCCTTTTGGAGGTAAATTAAAATCAAACCAGGTAGGCATATAAACATAGTTCTTGAGATAGTATTTGCCATCCAACAGATGTTTAAAATAGTGTATCCTTGAAAGATGTTATTAGTTCTCAAGTTATTTTGAATAAGAAATGGCTTGGTATGCAGTCCCAATGAGATCTGCTTGCCTTGTATTCATTGTGGAGGAAGTGCTCGAGTGCCATGCACAACCCAGGTGCATATCTCAGTATAACCACAGACTTTACAATTTGTTCTTGCTCTTACAAAATGGCTGTCTAATTGTTCTTAAATAAAAAATAATTGGTTTTAAATATCCTTCCACCAAGAAATACAGTGCATGGTGGAAAGAAGCACACTGTACTAGCAAGGGGAAACCTTGCAAGAGATTTTTTTTCTATGCTCTTTTTTCCCCCCTTCTATTTAATTTCAGCTAAATAGAAATACACTTGATCTTGATATTGTCTTGCAATCGAGGCCCAATATTTAGGATATTTGTTTTTTAATTTTAAAAAAGCTGGGTTTTTTCCGCTAATTCGATGACCATTTTTTTGTTCAGAGGCAAGCATTTCTCCGCAGTTTGCAATCCAAACATTGCATCATGTTAGTGCAAAAAAACAAAATATGAAACTGAATAGTCAATTAAATGAAAAAGCCAGAAGAAATTATTTAAAAGTAAAATAGATTTTAAACTAACACAAATGACATAATTAAATATAAAATTTAACTTGATTATGTCCCTTTTTCAACAGCTTTTATGAAAAATGACTACTTGACTCAGATAGGGCAAACTACTTGAAGTCATTCCTTACTGGCTTAGGAGTTCACCACCTGGCTTTTTACCACCACTCCATTATTTCAGCAAAGCTGTTTCAATTTTTTGACTCCCATAAGCTTTTCAAAATTACAGTATACATGCATACAATATTTAGGCTAAATGGAAATAATTATAGAATTAGGGGGGAAAGGTAAATAAAAATATCTGAAATTTTACCTACTATTCGATGCTATTTTTGTATAATTGCAATATGGTTAGGCAACGTTACAAACAAGTTTTGACTTGTGCAATTATAACTCAGCCCACATAAATGCAATGTACACTCTTATGCCCATTTAATAATTTTTATATGTTCTAGCTTAGTTTGCCTTTAATAGTGCGGAACCTCTGTGTAGCTCCTCTTTAATGAAGCATAGCTATATCCTAAAAATGTATATTTTTTCAAAATATTTTTTCAGGGCTTGATTGCAGATCTAGCTTTAATTATTGAAATCTACAGCTGTTCCCCATATATGAAAACTTCGTGACTGTCATTTTATTAGAAAATTTTAATTGAAACAATTCTAAAATGTATCTTTACCCCATGGTGAAATCTGAAATCTTTTTATTTTTGTTTTGTAACTGAGCAACTGCTTTGCTTTTTTTTTTTTTTTGGTTTTGTTTTGTTGTTTTATCAAAATTTATAAACACTGTTGGAAGGTTAATTCTTCCTTTTTCAACTAATCCTTTGCTTGAAGTAACACAGTTCAATGTAGGGAAAAGTGTTACATTAGTGGTTATGAGATTTTTACTTCACTTTTAGCAAATCAATATACAAAGACTTGCACATGATGTAAAAATTGAAGGTTTCTCAAATGTGTTTGTGGGGAATGTTCTTTCTTCGGAGGTCCTTTCTTATACTGCCAAGGCTGAAGCATAGACAGGTACCTAAAATGAAAACCAAAAAGGTATACTGTATATTCTTGCAGAATGGGGAAGGGAAGTTAGATATATTTTGAAGGGAGGGAAGGGGGGAGGGGAGGGAGCAAAAGCAAAAAGTTTTTCCTGATCACTTTCAAGCAAAATGAAGGAATTTGGTGTAATAAGAATGAATGTTTCAATATTTGTTTCTTTGGATAAAATAACCTCTGAGGAAAGGTTTATAAGAATACTTTTTTAATAAGTTATTATAAAACTTACCTTGAATTCTAGTGCTTTAAATTTTTTATATTGTTCATAGGTTTGTAGCTTTGTATCACCTCATTGCTGTACTAGTTCCAGTGTGTTGGAATAGTTGTGGAGATATCCCCATCACAGAAACCACCATCAGCACTGGTATTAATTGGCACCATTGCAGAAACCAAAAACTGAATGATTGTGGAATCTGCCAATTTACCTTCTTGGTCAGGTTCTGAAGCACATTAGTGCAGCAGCATGCACTACTACCATTCATGCTGTGCTTGTCTGTGGATAAATAAAGACTTCAGTCTCCATGGCTGTCACTTCCAACACTTTTTCAAAATTTAGAGAGTGATTTCCTGCTGTCTGTGGTTAACTCTTTCTACTTTCTTTCCAATCCTAAATTATTTGGGCCAATAGTTACTTGCATCCCTGAGAAGAATAAACTCTAGGGCTTGCACCTCTAGATGTTTACTTTAAGTTAGTTAAATTAGTTAATTATTGAAAATCCTATTCCTTCTATTGATTACTTACTCTTGAAATTGATACTGTTTACAAATATGGGTCAAATTCTCCCGATTCATATCCCATGCAACCTTACTGAGCTCAGCAGGATTGCTTTGAATGTAGCTCAGGGTATAATTTAGTCTGTGGTTCAGTAAGATATTTTAAACATCTTTTTTTCATTAATACTGTCTACACCTTATGTCTTAAAAAACAGACCGTCTCCTGTAAAGGGACACAAGAACTTTTAGTAGCCAACATCTACAAAGATTGGGCATCCAATTGTAAAGTCATCTAAATACCAATTGCAACATAAGCATGTCATGAAATTATATCAAAATGTTTACATTTCATCTCAGCCATTGAGGTATAAGAGCTGATTTTTTTCAGTAAATTCTGCTACACTAAGTTGGTATACAATAGGCAAATTAAAATAGGTTGTTGCCTCCTGATCAAATGAGAGACAGTATAGAAGTATGGTTCCAGTTAAAACATATCACAAGTATTTTTATACAGTCTGGAAAATATAATCAATTAAATTGAATTGCGGGTTTGTTCTGTAGTTTGCATTCATGGTAAGTTTTTAGGGGCTTTTATTTTAAATACTGGAATTACTTTGGAGAAGTATTAATGGAAATATGCTATATTGCTAGTCATTATTCCTTGACAACCTTTTGAGAAATTTCAGTGTCTTATTAAATATTAAAGTTCATTCCTAGTTATCTTATTTTTGAAATTGCCAGTTCTTGTTTGGAAAAGTGAATATAATGCAGGCTCTATTCTTACCGTAATCTTTTAGAAAACAATGAAATGGTGTATATTGTGGAAATACATGAGTCTATTGCTGTATCAGTAAGGCTTGAAAGGACTGTGGCTTCATAATGAAAATTTATGCTTCAGGGTTTTTTGAAAAGGTTGACTGGAATTAGCACCATTTTAAGCTTTTATCTAGGTATTACTGGTTGTGCTTTAGACTTCGCTGTTATGTCTTTCAGTTTGTTATAGGCAGAGCTGGTAGTTCAGCCGAACACTTCCCATTATAAGGAGTAATTGGCCTGTTTCTGTTGTCAGTTGCTTATAACTTTGCAAAACTTTAATCATTTGGGCTGACATTTTCCATGCCAGGTGACTGTCAGGCTAATTTTTATATTTATTTTTTTTTTCTTATTTTTTTCAAGTTCCAGCAAAAATGGTCAGCTGTTCCCAAGAACAAGATTAGGAAAAAGTATGTTGTTTTACCCATGTTGGAAAAAAGATTCTCACATTTGTTTTGTTGAGAAATTTGCACATTCATTCTCTGGAGCAGGGATTTCAAATTGGATATAGGGGGTAGCCTTTGTGTCAGGAATGTGCCTTTTGCTTTTCCTGTGAGAAATCACCCAAATTTGGCCAGATCATAAGCCTGTGAAAGATCTCCTATTGAGTATGCTCAGTAGAGAGTTGTTTGAGTTTGGCAGCTAAATTCTGTGCAGATTACCTGTACTGAGCATGCTTCATCCCAGGGTTGCAGAGACTGAGCAGGCTAACCTACCCTGCAATTGCTCCTCCTGGCTGCTGCTGTGGACCAGGCATAGGATCTGAGCAGGGAGTCCATCTCCCCTGTGCTTTCAATGTCACCCTGCTGAGCCCAGCCAGTGTGTAGGAGGAATTGGGCCTATTCAAATGCAGAGGCGGGGGACGAGCAGCCAGACCTGAATGGGTAGAGGAAATTGGGACAAGCAGCCTTGAGAGAGGATAAGAGACTGGGGGGGATGATCAAATGAGTAGTAGTGGGGAGGAGAACTGAGATTAAATAAG
Source organism: Terrapene triunguis (assembly GCF_002925995.2). Lineage (NCBI taxonomy): Eukaryota > Metazoa > Chordata > Testudines > Emydidae > Terrapene > Terrapene triunguis. Next base: position 86,658,190 of record NW_020664417.1, on the reverse strand, counting down.
GAGAGGGGGAACTGAGATAGTGAGTGGGTGGAGGGAAGGTGAGATGAGATAAGGAGGATGCGGGAAACTGAGATTGTCTGGGCACGGAGCCTGCTGGGGAAACTAAGATGCAGAATAGCAAATAGATTTTTATACTATGATACTTAACAACGTTGGATGCATAATGTGTACCAAAGCTCTCCAAGTTCCCAGTCCTATTTCATGATGCTGAATTCCTACTCTAAGGATCTGTGAAAAGCATTGTTTCAAATTTTTTTTATATTTTTCTAGTACTTAAATTTGAACCAGCTCCATTTTATACCTACACAGCAATGTCAAACTGTCACCACCTTTGGTTCACACAAGTTTTTAAAGATGAAACTAGCAATATTCAGACTCTTGAGTATATTGAGGTATTTTATACTCTGAATTGAGTACTAATACTTGAAGAAACTGGAAAACAAGACTTGAAACAGAAAATAATTGAGCAAAATAACATTGACTGTTTGCTATGTAAAACTGTTTTAAACTAGATTTTCTTACAACCCATTTGAAATGTTTATTGTATGAACTGATTCAATATTTCAGTTACTTTCAGGTTCAGGCACTTAATATGCATGCCTCAAGGATTTTTCATTTCAAGGAAATGTAATAGTTGTGTAATATTGTAAGAGTAAATACACTCGTGGGGCATTTTCTGAACTTGACCATTTTTTAAAGATAAGAATCTTAGGACAATTAAGTATACCAACACTTCACTGGAGTATATTATGGGCTGTGGATCTTTGTGACTTTGATACAAGTTAAAGGTTTTGTGATTCTTGGAAAAGAAAGGAATAATTGTAAAGGTATCTGGCCGAACACTGCTCCAGTCAGAATGATTCTGAATTAATTAAATGTGTGCAGATAGACAAAACTATTGCATGTGGAATGTTCCTGTTTGATGATGGCTCTTGTGGAAAAAAATGCATCACCTGACATCCCTGGTTCCAAAGCAATTTCTCACGAAGGGGTCATTCCAGCTCTCCTTAGTCAATCAAAATATTCCCACTGACTTCATTAGGAGTTGGGTCAGGCCCTAAATATGAAAAACTGTGCCTGTCCAGAACTGAAGAGCTGTAACTCTGCTCACTTATACTTAGAATCCTTATTCCCATTTGCAGTGGCTAGTGTATGAAAAATTCTTACTTTTTTTATTTTACAGTGTTCCAACATCTGATGGGCATACTACGGTAACACATAAACCAAGGTCTTTGCCCCAGTGAGCTTACAATCTAATTTACAATGCACTTCAGGTGGTAGAGTCTAAAAATGCCTCAACTGCCCTGCTCTAATTTGCTTGAAAACAGAAAAGCTCCACAGTTCCTTCCCATATACTTGAGTCATTTGGCAACGAGTCTGGCATGCTTTCTTCCCTAGGGCAGAATCGAGGTTCTTACAGGTATTCACTGCCACATTACATCTCTGATTATATAGGAGAGGATGAGGACGCAATATAGAATCAGGCCCTTACTCTTGACTGAACTGAGCTAAATTACTAGTAAAGTCTGTTCATTGACTAAAAACTGAGATGGTTAGAGGGATGCAATCAACTTATAAATTCAGACACCAATATTTTTAGACTTAGTATTGTTAAAAGTAACACAATGTGAGAGACTGGGATGTGGGTGGTGATGCCTACAGGTTGGAGCAGGAGTTGGTAACCCGGAATAGAAGTCTAGGGTCAGAGCCGGAGTGAGAGGCCAGAGCCAAGGATCAGAGCTGAAATCAGAGCTGAGGGTCAGAGCTGGGTTACCTGGAATGAGGCAAGTCTGGGTCCAGAGCAGGAAGAAGGCAAGAGCAAGGCAGGGGACAAGTAAGCAGAGGAACTTACTAGGAGAATGTTCTGAGCAGCCATTGGCCTAATGCTGCTGCTGGGCTTAAGAGTGTGCCTCTTGGTTCCTGCAGCCAATTAGGCAGTCTGGACAATGAGGTGATTCTGCTGTGAATCCTCTGTTGCTCAGTAAGGAGGTGGAGCTAGCTGTTCCCAGCCTTAGCTGCAAGTGTTAATTCCTGTATACAGTGGTGGTGTAGTTGTGTTGGTCCCAGGAGAGTAGACACACAAGGTGGGTGAGGTAATATCTTGTATTGTCCAAACTATTGGTGAGAGAGAGAAGCTTTCAAACTTGCACAGACCTGAAATGTTGTATCCATGACAGCATGTTGCATATGTTTACCCTTTGTAGTCAGGTAGTATGTTGTGTTTTATGTGGGTCTTTCATACAGCAGCAGGATTTTTTTAATGTGTGTAATACCCAGCACTTTTTTGTAAAATAGATATATACAGAAAAGAGAACCCAGTATTCTGAGATGATAAAACAGAAATACATTTGAGGAGATGAAAGCAATTTCTTCATACACAGACAGTATGGAAAAATTAAATACTTCACTGAGAGAGACTACCCATGGTAAAGCCTCTACACTGAAGTAGTTGGAAGGAGTGGCTTTTGTGAAATTCATTCCACCCCTACAAAACTTGAGTAAAGTGGGGGCTGAGTGAAGACAGATTCCATCCCCAAAGTCTCCAGTGTGCATAAATGTCTGACAATCTGTCTCCTAGCAACAAATGGCCAGGGCCATTTCCCCCTTGCAAGGGGATAGCTAAAGGTGAACAAAGAGATCAGGTGACCTTCTGGGCCGGGAAAGAGACAAAGGCCAGAAAGGAGGGGCTGGAGGGGGTTACAGTTTGGAGCTGGCTGGGGACGGGAAGTGAGGGCAGACAGGGTTGTCTGGCTCGCTGGGCCCCAGAATGGACCCAGCTGAGGGATCCCGTTCTCTGTACCTACAAGTTCTGTTTTAGACCGTGTTCCTGTCATCTAATAAACCTCTGTTTTACTGGCTGGCGGAGAGTCACGTCTGACTGTGAAGTTTGGGGGTGCGTGCAGGACTCTCTGGCTTCCCCAGGACCCCGCCTGGGCGGACTCGCTGTGGGAAGCGCACGGAGGGGCATATGCTGAATGCTCCAAGGTCAGACCCAGGAGGTGAAGCCGTGTGAGCTTCTTGCCCTGAAGACCGTCTGCTCTGAGGGAGAGGAGGCTCCCCAAAGTCCTGATTGGCTTTGTGGGGAGCAGTTCCAGAGCATCGCCCGGGGACTCTGTGACACCTATTAACTGCATCCATGTACAAGCATGACTTATTGCCCTCTCCACAGTGCTGCTCTTTGTCAATGTATTTAAAGCAGGTGAAGTACACCTTTGAGACAAAGGGAGAGCAATAACTTCCCACCACAACTGCTCTGTCCATTCCTTCGGGCTTTTGCAAGACAGCTAGCATGGGCCCTCTGACTATATGAATCCCACCCTAGTAGGTAGTGACAATAATGCACAAAGAATGGTGGTATTACACCATGGTTGAAATCCTGGCCCCACAGAAGTCAATGGGAGTCTTACTTAAATAGGGCTAGAATTTCTTCACTTCATTCTTACGCAGAAAGGAATTACTTATACAGTTACTTTTAAAAATCACTTCCAATAAAGGTGCATCAACGTGCATTTTTCTTTAGAGAGAGAGGTGTCTCACAAGGATGGGTAGATTAAAGAATGGTTGGTGTTAGCAGTGGCTGAAGTTTTCTGTACAATTTTGGACAGATCAAGTACAGCATTTCATATGTTGTAATGACTGATCAGTCATCACGGATAGGGCCATAACTTTGTTGTAGGCATTCCAGTAATAATATCTAGTACAGTTCTGGTTGGTCCTATGACAGATGTGTAGAAAGCTGCTTTCAATTACAGTAGTGCTTCCCAACGTTTTCTGAATAGAGATCTGATTGAGATGGAATAAAGGAAACGCCTCCTCACACTTCAGTAGTTCTATCTGCTTTTGTCTATTTTCTTTCTTGCTCCTGTCTTCTTATCTTGTATTTTCACCTTTTGGTTATATGTGTGCGGCCAAAAAAAGACTCTCAGTAGTGAGTCTCAGAACCCAGTTCAACTGACTCGGGTTCACACTCTGGGGCTAAAATATAGCAGTGTAGATATTCGGGCTCGGGCTGGAGCCTGGGCTCTGAAACCTGGCTGGGGGTGCGTGCTGTAAGCCCAAGTCAGTTGACATGGACTCTGAGATTTGCTACTATGGTTCTGTTTTTGCAGAGTAGACATACCTTTTGTTGCTCCTGCTCACCAATGCTATGTGCAGTTCGGTGGCTCTGAGGGGCCGGGTTGCATTTAGAGCTGAGTGCCTTGAAGGAGAGGAAATGACTGTTGGGCTGCTTCCCTGATGCAGCAGCCCTATAATAGTGAGCAGCTTCTGCAGCCAGTTTCATTGGGGTCTAGCAGCAAACACTGGAGAGGTATTTTTCCATAATTGCCCACCACTTTCCCTACAGATATCCTCTCACAGTTACGAGGAAGGGTGAATCTGGGATCATGCAGCTTTCTCTGCCCCACTCCTGCTTCGGGGAAACAGTCATGTTCTGGGAGTGGAAGAAGAGATTCTGTATGTTCTGAAGAGGAATTGTGTTTGTGTTAAGTCCTGCCATGGTAGGAATAGCTAGCATACTGTAAAGAGGCCATGTTAAATGATGCTACCACATGCTCACTCATGGTATTGTCTGTTGTTGAAATTGAGAGGATTGCCATGACCCATAATTTTCTCCCTTGGCGGTGGGAGTGATAATGTGCAAGGATGCACCTATTCTTTTTTCTGAATTAAGCCAGACAAATCAAATCACTTTCTAAGTTTCATTTTTGTTCACTCATGGCTAAAATTAAATATTTTGGCTACACAAACAAATCCCCATGGATTAATAATGTTTTACATTCTGCCCAGACACACAGTCCTAAATAAACATCTGTCAAATCACCAGACATGAGAAAAGAAACTGAGAAAATGCTTGTGATTTTTACAACTCTGTACAATCCTAGCCAACTACCAGCCAGCATATACTGGTTCTGTGCGCCCAGTCACACCATAAGTTGTGTGTGGTCTCGCTCCTTTTGAAAGTAATGGAGATTTTAAAGTTTTCCTGCCATTTTCTTGCCTTTGTTTCAGAATTATTACAGACACAAGAAGGACTCCACCTGGAAAAATGAAGAATGAAAATTATTTTCAGGAGGGAAGGAAAAAAATGTCAGAGGTTATTTATTCTGAGCTTTATTGATAAAGCAGTCTCATACTCTGACAACCCAAGGCTTTATTTTCATTTAAATTAGTGCAAATTTGTTTTGGGTAGGTATAATTTCACTTCTCAAAACACAACTTTGAAAGTGCAACTTTGCTATGAAAGGTGACTATAAAAATGATCTTATTCAAATCTCCTTTTTGATATGCAGTCTCATTGGCAGACTTTAATGACAAAATTAAGTGGCTGCCCTTTCACTCCTGTTAACTGTTCTTCTGTGCTAGTAGAAAGAGGGCTGGATTCTATTTAACATGCATCACCAGAATTATTTTTCTGAGTTGGTTATACCTGTGCAAATCTATTGAAAGACTTGGCTGAGAAATAAGTTTGAGCTGCAGAATCCCTATAATCATATAATGAGGCACAAGGAGGAAAGAACCCAGATTGACTGATTCTAGACTGAGTGTTCAGGATTGTCAGGAAAAAAAATTACTTCTAAACTGAGCATGCTGGACATGGAAATAATTGACAGATATTTTATTTTTAGTTGCTTTTTGGCCAAACCACACTAGAGAAACTGATCTTAATGACACGTTTATGCTCCTCCGCTGTGATGCATCAACATGCCCACCCAGGCAGAAAGATGTCCAACTTTTAGATTCTGAGTGAGCAAATGCAAGCTCATAGTAAATGTGTGGATTTACATCAGCTCTGAATTTGTCCTATGAACCTTTATGAAATATTCCCTGGTTCTTGTGAATTTGGTATTTTTCTATTTAGTTCTCATTCAGGCTAAACTCCATTTGAAATACATGATTCAACTGAGTGTTGAATGGTTTTCTTCAAAAGCATTTCTGATGGAAAAGCCCAAGAGTGGTAGGAGGTGACTCCAAAGTGGACAGTCTTTTTCACACAAGCCTTTTTTTAATATATTATCCTGCTAAATACCTATTTTAACTGCTACCTTAATGACAATTTTGGAACATACAGGGCTCCCGACTCTTGAAATGCAATTTTGACCCCTGGCGGAACCATCAGGGCAAGGAGCTGAAGGAGGAGAGGATCCAGCCTTCAAATGATTTCCTGTCTCGGCCAGGCAAAACCCCATCTGATTGGCTGCCTTCACCACATTCCCACCTCCTGGGGAAGAGCAGCCAATCAGGTCTGCTACAGGAAGCAGGCAGAGCTCTCCCTTTTCCTCTTGGAAGCTGAGGGGAGGTTTTGGGGGAGGGGAAGAGGTGGCTCTGAGGGGCTGACACTGTTCTCACAAGGCGGGGTAAGGGGGGAGCAGGATAAGCTCAGCAAGTCAGGACAGCTCTGCTCCTCTTCCTCCAGTGAAAAACGGGTCATTCTGCTCCCCGCACACACACTTCATGTGCCCACCCCATCCCTGGAACACCATGCCTAAGAAGAGGATAGCTGTAACTGCTGTCCCAGGCCTGGGTGGGGAGTGGAAGAGAAGAACCCTTGGAGGAGCAGAGGTGCACTGAGGGGCAAGAGGCAGGGATGGGGGGGGGAGAGAGAAGGGGGCAGAATTATTTGCTGCGCTTGGGTAGAGATTGGGGCTGGAGGTGGGACACAAAATTAAGTAGAATGGGAAGAAGCTGGTAGTTCCACAACATCAGGTAGCCAACAAGAGCTCCTGATGTGGGGGCCAAAACAATCTTGTATAATTTGGGAAAGCTGGCAATGCTGTTACTGCCATTTCTTTCAATATGTATGTGTGGATCCCACTGTAGATGCACATGTGCTTCATGCATGAGATCAGATATATTTTTTTTTAATAGCAGTGTCCACGGGCTGTGCAGGATAGGGTGGCTGTGACCCTCCCTGAGTTCCCTCTTATTGCCCATGGCAGCAAGACAGAACCTGGTACATGTCTGACCTGCTAGTTCTTACCCTTGGCTAAATTTCACCAAACCCTTCATATAAACCTTCTGAACTCTTTTGACTTGGGATCAACAATGACACTTATTCCCTCAAAACTCCCACATGACAGCAGGGAGGAACTCAGGGAAATAATTAAGGAAGGCCAAATTGGCTTTACAGGCAGTAATGGATGCCTCTGACATAGCAGCTAGATCTGTGGCCTTGGCGGTGACGCTGTGTAGAGCATCATGGCTCTAAGTATCAGGCATGCCTAGGAAGGAGTAGGCCATGAACGAAGACTTGCCCTTTGAGTGTGTGGAGTTACTCAGTAAGTATACTGAGGCTCAAAGGCCACAAAAAGTTTTGATTTCAATGACGAGGCATCACTGATGACAATCAGTTTAATTGAAAACTTCCCAACCAGCTCTGTGCTCAATAATCACCTTAGTTTCACAACTGTCTTTCTATTGGCCATCACCTCCACACAGAATCAACGAGCTACAAACCCTTAGAGCAGGACCTCCCTACGCATCCTTTCATAGGGACAAGGTGGTTCTGAGACTGCACTCTAACTTCATCCCTAAGGTGGTCTCTAGAGTTTCACTTGATTAGTTGAGTAAAGCACCAATGTTCCTCCTGAAGTCACATTTAATGCAAGCTACATTTGATGGATGTTTGCAGAGCTTTATTCTGTTACCAGGACAGGACTAGACCTTTTTAGTCTGTCTCCTCATCTCAGTGGCTATATCTGGCTTGTTGAACGGCCAAGCCACCTCATCACAGAATTTCTAAATGGATCACACAGCGTGTCTCTACAAACTATCAGGTGTTCAGCTTCTTTTCCTCTGATTATTAGGGCACCCTCCACCAAGGCACAGGCAGCATCTTTGGCCTGCTTCAGAAATGTGCCAATATGTAACAGCTGTAATGCAGCAACATGGAACAACCCACTGACTTTTGTCAAATGTTACACCCTTGACTAGGCAAGTGGTGACTAGAGCTCTGACAGCAACCCCGGAAGCTATTCGTATGTCTTTAAAGCTGCTGTCCCATACTTTTATCATACTGTACTATTGTGCTTTTGGACAATATTTTAGGGATATTAAGAAATCTACTGAAAATAGGCTAGAGAATCCTAGGAGGCACCATAATTAAGGCACAAAAAATTAATTCCTCTGAAAACAAAAATGCAAGGAACAAGCAGTGGCCAAAAGAAGAGAACCCACACAAGAAATGAAGATGTCAGAAAACTAGTCAAGAATATACCACCAAGGGGACACCTCCACTGTTGATTAAACAAGAAGTTACCCAAGCTGCAGGTGGAATGTATTCCACTTTTACTATAGCATAAATACTACTCACCTGCTGAAGAAACGGCTAGTAATACAATGGTTAGAGGAGCCAGTTCACAAGAGTTTCCTGCCTTATAAAGAAATGTTTCCATACAATATTGTGGTTGAGTGCTCCCAGTTGGGCAGAAGGCATTAGAAGGACACGCAATTGGGTTCACATCTGGGCTCTAAGGAAGTGAAAATACAAAATAGGTAGTTTCATCAGACAGGTAAGGCTGTATTATTTGTTAAGCACTGACACTACCCAGCATGATGCAGGACACTAAATAAGCCAGGAGCAGTGGGGGCTGAAGCTGGGAGCTGCATTGGGAGCCCCCCCCCCCCGTGTCTGTACACAGCCCCTAGCTACCCCCTGCCTGCACCCTGAGCTACCCCCCTCACTTCACACAGCCCCTAGCTACCCCCTCTCTGAGCCTGAGCGGTTTTTAACCTTTTTGAACTGAGTCCCCCCCCTTTGAGTTATATTTTTTGGTTGCATCCCCACACAGGCCAGACAGGCTGGGTGACCTCCTGAGTGAGTCAGGGGGTGGAGGTGGCGCTCCCTCCCTGGACCCCCAAATATAGAAGTAAAACTACACCTATACACAAGGGTGTCCCCCCCGGCCCGGAGCCCTGAGTAACCCCCCACCCCCACTGGGCCCTGGCATTTTTATAGCATGTTGAGGGGGGCCTCAGCAAGAAAAACTCTGAGAACCCCTGGTGTAGACAAGCCTGAAATTTACAGGAAATGAAGAGTGGTAATTTCAGGTTGGTTAAATTAGGCTCAAGTCATTCATGGGTACTCTCAGGATGGCACCATTACTTGTAGGATTTAGAGCAACAAGTCTTACACAGCCTTGCCCATATTTCAAGTAACACAATTAATGGGCCACTTTCCAGTCTTTAGTTTTCCCCAAAACTCCCAGTGGAGGATCAGTGGAAGCTTCATGTGTGGAACAAGGATAGGTACATGGCTCTAGGGGTGGCTAACATTTGCAACTACTCTCTAACATGGCTGTGTTTACATTTTTTTTTTAAGCAAAAAAAGCTAAAAGAACCCTACAAAGGAAGGGGATTGAATAAAGATGGTGTTAATTAAAATGTATTCAGCTTGTAATAGATCAGCTACATTTAGTAAGACAGACCACTGCTGCAGCTTAGAGAGACTTACAGGACAGTAATAATTTTCTGGGCATTTGTCACAGCTCTCCTTGCCCCTTTGTACTTGGTATTCTCCTATATTGCAGATCTCACATTTGCTGTCGCTGGGGCCTTTATATGTACCTACAAATCAAAAGAAGCACAAAATGAGGGGTAGGACTAGACTAGTGGGGCTTTTGGTATCAGTGCATGGTTGACCTGTGCTTTAAAGGAGTGAGAGAGGAAAACTGCTGAAAACATTTAATGCACAAAGCAAAAATTGGGCTCTCAATTGGTCTATGCTGATGGGCAGAGAAAATTAAAAGAGAACATATGGGCTTGGGGATGAAGGAGGAAGCCTGCATTTTTAAACCTGGCAAATAGAGTTAGTTTGAGTCATGAGTTCAGTAAAAAACAGGGAAATACTATTCTGCATTTTCACATATTTCAAAACCAATGATGAGAACAAGCTGCAATGTTCTACACTGGATCCAAAGTTCAGAGTGTTTGTCTATAATTGTGGGTTGAATCCATCTCTCCTATCCAGTAGAAAGTTGATAGCTGTTTAAAAATTGTTAAATGATTTTTTTCATTTTCTGAACTTCATATGTTCATAAGAACTGTGGGTCTTTAAAATTGTGGGACTCTGTTTGCTGCATTAATGTTTACTGCGTCTTGTATATTTAAAAACACTACTTCACTATGGAACTTCCCGGTGTTTTTTAGCCCTGCGGCAGGGGCTGTAGCATAATGCCATATCACTGACTCCTATGTGGCTTGGTGCTTATATAAGACCCTATTGAGTAGAGGCTAGAAATCACATTTCCTCATTTCCCCCTTCATGAGCTTCCCCTGCACTGCTTGTTTGGCCAGGTCTACAATGCGACTACTAGCATAGGGATACCGGCATACTATCCCAGCAAAGCTCTTCTAGTGGATGCAGCGCTTAGTGACTGTGCTTTTGCCTGTAAAGCTTAATTCATTCCCCCTGAGCAAAATAAATTATACAGGCAAAAGCACTGTATTAGGGGCTTTTTACTGGCACAGGTGTATCAGTCAGGGATTACACCTCATCACACTCTGGACCAACATAGCTCTATGCTGGACTAAGTCTGTAGTGTAAGCCAAAGTCTGGCCAACTATAGCCTACTCCTGGGGGAATTCTGTGCCACTGCGCATGCACAGAATTCATGTCCCCTGCAGATTTCTTTTTCTGCACAGAATATAGATTCTGTTGGAGAGGTGCTGCAATTACAACTTTTGCTTACCAAGGGCTGCTGTGATGCCAGAAGAGAGGGCAGCCAGCTAGTGGAGAGGGAGGGGGAAGAGGCTGCATTCCTCACAGTGGGGTCAGGTAAGGAGGCATGGGAGGGACAGAGCGGGGTTCTTGGGGGGAGGGGAGATCACACTGGGGAGATCACACTGGGGCTCAGGAGCTAGTGGGGTGACAGCATTGAGACAGGAACTGAATGGGAAGGGGGCTGCAGGGCCACAAGGAGTAGGGAGGTTGCAGGGCTATATGAGGATGCGGCAGATGTGCCTGATGGAATGGAAGAGGCTAGGGATCAACCAGGGTCTGCATGGGGGAGGCTCCCCAACTCCCTAATAATCCCCTCCCACCCACCCCCAAAAAAACACCTATTCCATACTTCTCCCACCCACACCCAACAACCCTCCAGGTTCACTCCCAGGCTCCTTCCCTCTTCCTCAGCTCTTCCATTACCCCGGACTCCCCTAAGCCTTTGCACTGCTTCTGGGAGGTGCAGGAAATACAGTTCTCTATTGTAGTTTAAATGAATTACTCAAAGTTCTGTATTAATATGCCTAGTGGGGAATCCATTTGTCAAAAAAACATTTCTTGAACTATTTTATTTTTGGTCTGTATTGTTACAGACATACTTGCTGACAGGTATTTTGAAATAAATTACCAAAATAATTGAAACTAACATGATTATAATGTGTTGTTTTGACAAATAAAATATGCAGAATTTTGCAGAATTTTTAACTTTTTGACACAGAATTCCCCCAGGAGTAAGTAGAAGTGTTTTTGAGTCTGCTGTAACCAACCTAGGGTACTAGTGAACGAACCCATTGCTAACCACCATTACCAGCCAAACTCCTGATGTATTGGTGCTGAAAACAGTTTGCCTGCATGGTAAAAATAAAAGTTGCAAGAACTCTTCTGCAATAATGATGAAATGGTGTGTTCTGCAAACACTAGCCGGTAAACCCATTTCAGTATTGTTGCTGAGAACAGGTGCCAGCTGCTGGCGAGTTTGCTAGTAGAGATCAGCCTAAAGCTTCTGCAAGTTTTATTCTCTAAATAAAGCTCGTTGTCCTCAGCCAGAAAGAATATCAGCTGCATTTCCCCTCTTTTAATTAATTACCTGGCAGACAAGGTGCACATTCTTCAGCTGCTTCTGTAAGGGCCTCTTCTCCAGTGGGGCAAATTGTACACTTGCTGCAGTTGGTAGTACTTTGGAGAGAAGAAGAGAGAGGAAAAGAAATATACAAATATAGCTGAACTCTAGCTAAATCATCTGATACAGCATGTAAACTCAGCATGACATTGAGCAAAAGCTGACTAGGTCTAAACTACTTGGATGTTCATGCTGGCTTTATTTCCTCTTCGGTCCTTAAATTAAGAACTGAGGCCTTTGTCTATATCAGGGTTTTAGCCAGCTGTGTGATTGCATTGGTACAAACTTCTAGTGCAGACGCCCATAGCTGAGGTAAGCTACACCAATGCAAGTCACAACTTACAGTGATGCAGCACATCTACAGTAGGGATTTGCATTCAAGTGGCTGGCACCCTAATGTAGACAAAGCCTAGGCCTAAAGGCAGACCTCAAAAGAAAACACAACAGGGAAGGAAGGGGAGAGAGAAAAGGGGAATGGTCTTATGGGATGTGAAACCTTCACAGAATACTAATCAGTTCTGATAACTTCTCAGCAGCCAGGCTCATCACTAAATGCCCCAGCTTTCTTAAAACAAAAGACCAGTATTTGCCAGCTCATTACTACTTATTTTCTTTCTCACCCTTCCTTTCCCCCAGAGGAATTTTTGACCGTGAATTCTCAAGTTCCTCTCCATCCAAAATGACTCTCATGACTTTGTACAGAGGAGTTTATCTGCTGCCCTCTTCACCTCCTTCGTTATCCAGTGAGTTTAATCCTTAATATAAAACCACATCTTGGACTGCAGTGTGACTGTCAACTGATGGGAGTTTCTAATTCTATTCACTTTTGTTGGCTGCCACACAACAGCGTAGTCTGGGAAGAAGGGGAATCCTGAACTGAAACCTCCCAAGCAGCAGCTAAATATGTTGCCATTGCACCATTACTGGGCCAGCCTCGTGGCACCACTGAAACACATGTATAGGGTCCCCATTCGCTCATCATCACGGACCCACTGAATTTTTAGGATCTTTTACCTTAAGTCAGTGTTCACTACAGTATCAATTTCAGTTAAGGAGAACAGAGTTTTGGAATCTTCAAGAGACTCTCTCTCCAAACAGCCAGGTCCCCCTTATAACATTGCTCAGCAGGGCTGATTCATCCATCAGCCTGAAAACCAAGGATGCCTCCCTTTTTGCCAGTTGAATTGGTCTCTTGAATCACTTGCCAATAGTAAAAGAATCCTACTACCCTTTCCCACACCATTGAAAAGTCATATATGTATTTCGTACTTGCAAAATGATCCATGTGGACAGGGCATGCAGAATGCTGAATTGTTCTGGAAGCTGAAATGCCCTAAGGAAATAGAAAAGAGGAATCTTCCTTGTAATGTCATCAGTCACTCAATTATCAAGGTTACAAAGAGTTAAGATGAGTCTCTCAATGACGTGTAAAACCTTGTTGTGTGTTCTCCTGACAGTGATTTTGGGGAGAGGGGTGTTTGAAATTTGTTTTAAGGAGCCCTAAAACCAGGATACTATCATAATGACCTTGCAATACTAGCGTGACATCTAGGAGGCTCAAACACTCCACTTCAATCTAGTGCTATTGCCAAGATTTAAAACTCTCAGGAACTGCAAAGTGACACTTTATGCCCCTGTGATGGGTAGACAGGCCCTGCAGAGCTGCTGGTGTTGCGTGGAGGAGCGCTCCATCCCCATTTTACATTGAATCGAGTGAAGGTGAAAAAGGCTATTGACAAAAGTGCAGTTTTGGGTATAGGCTACCAGCAAGTTCTCAAGGATGTGCAGTTGCTGTCCTACCTTCCCATACAAAAGCTATAGGGAGGGATGTTTTGCCTGGACTGAGGAAAGGCAACTGTGCTTCTGACCCAGTCACCTGAAGTAGGAGGAACTTACACTAGTCGGGCTACATGAACACCTGGCCTCCCCCTCTGAAGAAAATCAAGAGGACTTGGAGAGAGAGACCCTATAGGAAGGTTATCACAGGCTAGTACAGGTGTGAGGGGGAGCATAAGCTATTTTGTTATATACAAGAGCAAGGTGATATGCATGGTTTGAGGCAATTTTTCCATCAAATTAGAAAAATATATTAGAACAGTCAAAAGAAATGGAATCCATAGTTCAGTTTTTTGGTCTGAAAAACCAATCCTGTTACTAAATGCTACTTTTTCTTTTAAGTAATCTGTTACTGTAACCAGTTATGAGAAAAATCTTGCACACTTTGGGGTGAGTAAGAGTCAAAGCATACCTTTTCCACATGGTGTGCAAGCTGGTGCCCCGGACTCATTGGAATAAGAGCCAGGCTGACATGGCAGGCATGCAACACTTTTCATTAAACTAAAAAGAGAGTTGTATCGAGTTAGTTCAGTTTTATGTATTTTTCTTGAGGAAAAAAGCTTCAGTCAAATTTAAGCTGCTTAAACGGAAACAGACCTATTTGTTTGCTTGTATATTGTGCATCTCTAGGAAATACAGAAATAGTTTAATGAAGGTGAGACAGTTCAGGGGGGGAAAAACCAACTAGAACTAGCCTGAACTTTAAACATTCATTTAAGAAATGAAGTTTTCGATTGCATTGATACTAGAGATTTTTTATGCATTTCCTGCAGTGTGCTGCAAGCTTTACAGATAAGTATGGGTGGGACAAGATTACAAAGTCCCATCCTCAAGGAAGTTAGGCCAAGATTTTAAAACGGGTGCCTGAAGTCCACACTCAGGCATGCAAGAGGCCGGATTTTCAAAGGTGCAGAATGCCCAGCATCTACCGTTGATTTTTATGAGAGCTGCTAGGTGTTCAGCACCTTTGAACATCAGGTCACTTCAACAAAAGTCTCAACAAGGATGTAGGAATTTAACTTGAGGTATCCAGTTTTGAAAATCTTGGCCATAAAGCCTAACTGAGACCTGAACAGGAGCTGGGGATGGTAATGAAATACGTTCTCTCTTTTTTCAGGAGAAGGGGTGCATACTGGCTAATGCGTTTCTTAAAGGCAGATCCAAATCATACCACTTTTCTAAATGAGGAATTTCCTTCTCAGTTTGGTCCCTCTCCTCCATGCCCCCTTAGGTATCTTTTCCCATCCCCTATTACTAATGGTAATTAATGCCACCTTGGAACTTGCACTCTGATCAGATCGATCATGTTACTGATTCTGAGACGCGTAGAATTCATTGCATACCTGGCTGGGGGAAAGAGGCACTGAATGCAGGTTCACATTGCAGTGGCCTAGCAGCTAGCTCTAGCTGGGATTTGTATTAAAGGTAAAAATTAGGAGGCAGAGATTAAGTGGCAGAAGCATTTGTTCTTGGAACTGTGAGATCCTTATTTAAGGCATCACTAGTCAGATTGAGAAACCTGGTAATCTCTCAATCTCTAGCTCGGGAGTCCAATTGTGGCCATTGTAATAGTTTAATTGCAAGAATCTAGCTTGGCTTTGATAAGGGACCACCCACCTGCCTTAAATTAAAGTCACCAAGAGAACAAGCTACTGCAGAGCCCTCCAACATCCCATAAACTGGGATGAAAGAAGAATTAGCTGCTAAACCACAATCAGCTGATGCTTTTGGCACCAAGTGACAGGACCTCTTATTAAAGTATGACAATGCATTCTACAGCTCTGAGGCTGCCCGTAAACATTTGTATAGGTCTGTGTGTAAATGGCCAATACATGCTTCCAAATGAAATATTTGCACACAGACGATCAGTGAGTCACAACTGACCATGCACATGGGGCAGAGATCTAATTTCTACAGGAGACATAAAATAAAGTAGATGAGCACAGACAAATTACAGCTGCAACCCCGTCAAAACTGCACTATACCACAGGTCCCACTTAGGCTATGAAGTCTGGACAACCTGAGGACTGGCTTCTTGGGCCAACACATGTATTTGTAGGCATTTTGATAGTCACGGTAGCACCTTGCAATCATTAATTAATTAAGCCTCACAGCACCTCATTGAGGCAGTGACATACTATCCTCTTTTACAGATGGGAAAACTAAGATGCAGAGACAGAGGTTACAAGACTCCTTTGAATTACCCAGGAGGAAGTTTGTGGAAGAGCTGGAGCAAAAAACCCAGATCTCTTGGTTCCCAGCCTTAGTTTTTGATTAAGTAAAATCTTACATTTTCTACCGTTGGGAAACCCCATTAAAACTGCGCCTGCAGCCTAACTAGGGGGCAGCAAAAGAAATCCTACATTCCAGGAAATTACTGTTAATCATGTTTATTTCAATAGTGCCTAATGGTGAAAAAAGAACAAGGACCTATTGGGCTAGGCACTTGTACAAACACAAAGTAGTAGACCCCGTTGCAATGAGAGAGAGAGAAAGAATACACAATCTGTGCCTAACCAAATATACAATCCCAATCACAACAGTGGTCTAGAGACTTACTTAGTGTAATATCCTTGTGGGCAAAGCAGACATGACAGTTGTCCAGCTAGAGGCTGATAGTGACCCACTGGACAGGATATGCAATCAATAGGGTCTGCGCAGGAGCCCTCTGAGCAGCAGAAACAACCCAATGTCTCTAAAGCAGAATAAACATTTTTTTTTTAAATGACATTTGTATCCAAAGATAAAACACCAATTTTTAAAACACAGATCAATATCATGAATGTAGAAATATCTTTGTCTAAGTGGGCCTCAGACAACATTATCAAAATGTTGTCCTCACATAACACTGTAGGATGGAAAAGAAAAAATATTGAATTTTATATTAAAAATCAGATTTTAATAATCCCAGAGTTCTTGAATCTACTCAGACTGACACAAGAACAATTGTTAAACAGAGAGTAGGTTATAGTCCAGCGTCTCAAATCTGTTGTCTCCGTTGTGTAATCTTTATAGTTAACAAGGCTGTTTTTAATTTGAGAGACCAGGAGGTTTTTCCTCACCCTCAGTCGAAAAAATAATTTAAGAAAATTACTTCTGATCATTGATTAATGTAAGTTTAGCAGGAAATAGAACTGAAGGAGAAAACCCCAAAGCAGAGAATTCTGCCTTAAGGAGAAACAGTCTTTTGAGCGTGTGAAACTTACTGTTACTACATCATAAAAATTCTATCAGTCTTAATTCTACAAAACTAGTTTATTCTACATAGAATAATTATGTAGGATTTGCCATGCCAGCTCTTGGTCCATCAAATCCGTTATCCTTCCTCTGGCAGGAGCCAGTGCCTGCTACCTTGCAACAGAGCACGTGGGACAGGAAAGATTAATACGGACCCAATTGTACGAAGTTGTATATGGTGCTGTTGGCAATTAGTTCTTGATCTCTGCAAGGATTGTCTCATGCCTCAAAGCTGGTTATCCCTCTCTTAGCATGCCCTGATACATGTTTTATTATTGATCCTAACATTATCCAGTCTGGTTTTAAAAATAAAACTATAGTATTTATTTGACTGACCTCCTGCTGTAGTGAATTCCATAGGTTGACCACATGTGGTATGAAGGAGAATTTCCTTTTGGGTGATTTTTTTCACTGTGGAACATGAATCCTTATGAAGAGCTGAATACTTTAGGCATTAGCACAGAGCAGGTATTCAGCATTGTGTAGGGATGGAGATGATGGCCCCACCAATAGGCTGGTTAGTAGAAACATTTGCCATCTGTTTCTGGGCTTTATATTCATCTGAGCTTTTTAATTCATTCTTATTGCCTAAAAAAGTGAGCTTAAGAATGAGAAAGAAAGTGCACACTCACCCTCAAAGATGATCTGCAGTGGGGAAAAGAAAGGGGGGAGCAGGTTGCCCTTTTTTTGCTTCCCTAAAGAATATGAAGGGGGTCTGGAAAGGCTTATTGTTCTTGTTTGATAGTTCTTACTTTAGAAAATCAGAATTGTCAAGTCTCGTTGCTGAGAGGCTTCCTGTGTAACAGAGGTGGACTGGGAGCTCTCTTAGCACTTAATTGAAGGGGGTAGGGATACTGAATCTTCAATGGAGGTTTCTTTCCGATTGTTTGAAACAAATAGTTTGAAATTGTTTTTGTTCATATCTACCATACTCAGAATCACTTCCCCTCTCAATTAGCTACGTTTCACCTGCATTGTGTTTTTAGGTTGTAATCCTACCACTTCTTCAATCAATCATGGAGTCCTCCAGGTTAGACAGGGTGGACAAGGCCTGATGTTCTAATGTAAAAAACGAGGAGGGGGAAAAAATCTGAGCCCTTTTTTGTGGCATGATACAGCAATAAAAAAATAAAATCACACCAGTTTTTGTCCCTTTTGCAATCACCTCTATAGACAAAGTAAGAGAGCTGCAGCGGGGAGGGAAATCTTCCGAATCTTACCATTGCTGGGAAACGTTCCTGGTGAACAAGCTGTACACACTGTTGTGTTCACTGCACTGCAGTTTGTGGACTCCATGGTGCTTACGAATGGAGTGGCTGATGGAACCCCAGCAGATGCTGTCATGTTTGGAGCAGTAGATAGCATGCTGGTAGGTACTGTGCCAGGGGGGGTAGCTGATGTTACCCCAGCCAACTCTGTCACAGCTGATGTTGGTCCTGGAGAAACCTGAACAGTGGTACTATTTGGAATAGTGGACACTGTTGCAGTTCGGGTGGTGGATGAAACCTCAGCAGATACTGTTGTGGCAGATGGCACCGTGGGGTTTGCAGTGGTTGACAGCACTTCAGCTGTTACTGTCACAGCTGTAGTTGATACCGTAGAGACCCCGACAGTGGTTGCATTTGGAGCAGCTGACGAAACACCAGCAGATACCAGTGGTGATCCCGTAGAGACCTGGGCAGTGGTCATTTGTCCAACAACAATACCTAAGAGGGAAAAAGTTATTGTTAGTGGTTCAGTTAGTGTAGTCCATGTAAGGAGACAACTCCATGGAGACTCATTTATCTAGCAGTGAACCCAAATCCATTTGCTTTTTTGATGTTTGTTTGGAAACATTTTCTCCATTATGCTAAAGAAGTGATGCAGAGAGAAGCAAACTAGATAAAAGTATATACAACAATTAGTGGTCTAGAGAAGGTAGATCAGGTGCTTCTATTCTCCCCAGCTTATAACACAAGGAGACCTTCAATTAAATTAACAAGCGACAAATTCAGAACTGATAACAGAAAATATTTTTCACAAAGTGCATAGGTAGACTGTGGAACTCATTGCCACAGGAAATTGTTGAGGCCAAGAACATAAAATCAAGAAAGTGACTGGATATTTATATGAATAACAAGAATATCCAGAATTGTAATAACACGCATTGAAGCCCTCATGCTTCAGGGCTCATGTCAATCTCTAAATCTCATCCTGATCTCTAATAGTTAATGGAAGGTGAATTATCCTCATCTGCCCACTGTGGGGTTCTTACACCTTCCTCTGAAGCCCACTGTTGGAGACAGGTACTGAACTAGATGGACTTGTCGTCTGGTCCATTCCATTTTATTCCTTATATTGTTCTTATCACCAGGGTATCTGAGTGCCTTTCACTAGTGCATTAAGGGATGTGCCTATGTCATAAACAGATAGTTAAGGGTTAATGCCTCTTTTACCTGTAAAGGATTAAGAAGTTCACCTAGCCTAGCTGACACCTGACCAGAGGAACCAATGGGGGGATAAGATGGTTCAAAAGGAAGGAGGGAAGTTTCCTTTGTTTAGAGTTTAGTTTCAGTTTTGACCGGAGTGGGAAAGCTCCAGAAATCAGCCTTTTATCAAGTAGTGAGTATTAGTGAAGGGAATAAATAGGTTTATGTTTATTTTCTTTGTAACTTGTCTTGGGCATTAGGGAATAATCAAATTGGGTAACTTTTGTGTAACTAAGTTTTTGACAGGGGAACATCCTCTGTGTTTTGAATCTGTTGTCTGTGAGATCAGCTGGTATGCTATCTCCCAGAGGGTTTTCTTTTACCTTTCTTTTCTTTAATTAAAAGTCTCCTTTTTAAGAACCTGATTGATTTTTTCCCTTGTTTTAAGATCCAAGGGGGTTGGATCTGGACTCACCAGGAATTGGTGGGGGAAAGGAGGGGGGATGGTTAATTTCTCCTCGTTTTAAGATCCAAGGATTTGGATCAGTGTTCACCAGGAAGTTGGTGAAGAAGTCTCTCAAGGCTACCCAGGGAAAGGAGTTAGAACTTGGGAGTGGTGGCAGCAAAACCAGATCTAAACTGGTAATTCAGTTTAGGGGTTCACATGCAGGTCCCCATATCTGTACTCTAAAGTCCAGAGTTGGGGTGAAACCTATGACAGCCTAACATCTGTAACTTATGTGGTTCATTCTCTCTCATATCCCCTCCCCAGGGGGAGAATTGTGTGTGCAGTGTAGTGTTTTGTTTTGGTAGGGTTTTGTTTTAATGTCTACGCTGCTTGGTATTTACATTGGAGAAGGCAGGACACAGAAGTGCATTTTGCACTTGGAGTTGAAGGTGGTGAGGTTTGTGCTGGTCCTTAGTTCCTAGAGGAGTTCATTCCAGGCTTGGACTGGCCTCCTGAGAAAGCTCTGTCTCATGCACAGATGAGCTTTACCCTTATACTAGAAAGTTGCATTGTGCCTAAGGAGCGAAGTTGTCAACCACAGTCTTCATCCTGGTGCTTTAAGTGATATTTTTAGATATCCCAGACCAGGCCATTGAGTGCTCTGAAGATAAGGCCCACACCTTCAGATTTGATTGAATATTCTCAGGGAGGCCGGTTTATAGAGAGTGGAGAACAGGTTTGATGTATTTGAGGTAGCCCATTTTGCTGAGCAGATGAACTGCAGTGTTCTGTACTTGGTTGGAGTCTCCTAAGGGCTGGTGACTTCTTGGCGAGCCATATTGTATTGCTGTAGTCCCGAGGAGGGGTGACAAAGATGATCAGGTCATTGTCTGCCAGGGTGGGACAGAGAGTCCTATCCATCAGAGATGATGGAAAGCATTACTTATAGATGCTGCTGTGTGAAAGCTTAATGTCAGTGAGGAATCCAGGAGCACTCCTAAATTATGGACTGAACTAATCAATAGTAAGTATGTGCTTGAACCAAAGGAGACCGCCCATGGCATCAAACTCTTCAAAGTGTTTTTCCCTGCCCACCACTTTAGCAATTCCCATGTTCCTAGAAATGGGATGAGTCTCACACTGGATACTGTGGAAGTATCTGCAGGCAATCCACAGTACCTGGGGCAGAACGAACAGCACCCCCAGCATTATATTTGAATTGCAGGAGCTGTTCATTGGAGGATGATCCAGTTTTAAAAATATAATCTACAATTCTGCATGCAAAAAGTCTCTTTTTTACTCACTGGGTCACCTTTAGGGCATCATAATTCTGAACTATATCAGCATCTGTACAATGCTTGGATCAGCATCTGAAAGGTTCTATTCTGTAAGGTTCCTAATGTTTTCGCTTTTGCACTGCATATCTTTGTGTGTTTGGGAGAGGTGGATTCCTCAAAATCCTACAGGAATGATTGTGATTCAGATTGCTTTGCTGTTACATGTAATAGGTTAAAATATGTTTGCTTGCTAAAAGTGAAATCTACAAGCCTTTGACCTGGGAGTAGCCATTTTGGCCCTGTTACCCATCGCTGAAGGGGAGAAAGAACCATTAAACTAAAAAGCAAAAAGCGTAGCAAGATGATTTAAATTTAGCAATATAATGATTAAGGCATTTCAAAAAACAGCAATAGCTGTCATCAGTGTAGGAGGAGGGAGTGCAATAGATCAGGAAGTTGACATGGGGATTTTTTAGGTACTTTTTACAATAACTAACTGCTGCTGCTGACATTGTGTGATTTAAAACACAATTATGAGACTAAAGGATTTCTTTGTTCCCACCTCCTCAACGCCTTAGCCCAAGAATCATCATTGTTACATCAGCGTCTGGAAGCTGGATTGGGCATAGATACAAAATGTCCAAAAACTGCTCACAAGTTATTGTGCTGGTGTTAAGAGAAATTAATTAAAAATAAACAAAATTCTTGTCCTAAATGGCTAGGAATTTAGATTTGAATAAGTGGACAGATCTTGATACTAGATCATATCCGGTACCAAGAAATGTAAATATTGTTGAAGTATGTAGTACAAAAATAACTTCTTAATTTTCAGAATAAGCCAGTGATTCACACACCATTTTATTTATTGAATTTTCTTCTGCTTCACCTGATGTTTACTCACCTTGTCCTAATCAGCACACATTTCGGAGGCTCCAGCATAAAGGGAGCGTGTGGAACTTAAATGTAAGTAGCAGGGGAAAGGACAAGTTTAAACAACATTTAAGAACTGCTGCTGCAATGTTCAGTTTCAAGGAGGTGAATGGATCAGTTTGCATCAGAGGT
>NW_020664417.1:86586927-86636072 GCF_002925995.2 Terrapene triunguis | reverse complement strand
TTGTACAGCATGTGGCACAATGGGACTGCAATCAGCTGGGACTGCTGGGGTTACTGTAATGCAAACACCACCATCCTCATGGACATTTGAGAAATATGACTAAAATACAGAATTTAATTTCTACAACAGAATCACGCAGCTGAACAAATGGGTCCATTGACAGTTAACCTTTAAGAACTCTGGCCTTTTAGTCATATGAAAACTGTCTGTTAAGGAAACTCTTCTGTGCTTTATAGAGGTTAGAGTTACACTGACACTAACTTCTTTGTTGATTTGGAATCTGAGATCTACAATTTAAAAATATTTAAGCAGAGGAGTACCCTAACATCTTGACCATTCTCCATGCATGCTCCGTATTGATTGTTGCTTGTCTAGTCTGTTAAGATTGTAAGCTCTTAATGGCATTTTTTCCTAGGAGCATATTCAGTGCTTAGCACATTTGGGGTGCTTTGCAATAAAAGCCTTTGTAGCAAATTAGATTGCCGTGTAACCAAGATCATTCAGGCTGTCTCAGTGCTGATCCTTTTTTTCCTATTAAATTTTTAATAAATATAAACATACAGAAATAACAAACTATAGGTAACTTCTCATAATACATACACCTTTTTATAATAGATTAACCATTTGCTACTTCACCTTAGCTACATTTGAAACATTTAATTATATAAAATATGAATGTAATCATATATGTATGTATATCAAATGTAATCAAAATATAAATCAATTATTTGTATTACACAATTTACAAACACAATTTGTTTATAAAACTCCAACTGGTTAAAGTAAAATTATTAAAATAAGATAAAGAATAGAAGCAAAATTCAGAGGAGGGAGATAGAGACAGGGAGGGAAGGAAGAGGGTAGAAAGGGGGGACCATGCATTTAATAGGATCATTCAGATACTTCCAGGAAAGCATCACACATCTCTGAGAATATTTCTTGGGTATTTCTGTTACAGTGTACAGTTCTTTCCATGGTGGCCAAGCTGACCATGTCTATGCTCCAGTCCTCAATTGTTGGTCTTTTTTTGGATTTCCAGATTTGTGATACTAGGCTTTTAGGGCTTATTAGTGCTCTGATGAGCCAAAACTTTTCAGATTTATTCAACTTCCAATTAACACCCATTAGTTTTAAGATTATATGTTTTTCTTGTAACACAATTTTATTTGATAGGAAGAAAATTAATTCTGCAATTAAGTTCTGCCCAAAACATAAGGGCATAGGAGCATTCCCAGAGCATATGCTATATGGGCTAAGTTAGCACCTGCTGAATCACGGTGCCAACATTTGTCTGGTTTAGTGACACATGTTTTGAATAGTTGGCAAGGGAGCCAATGCATCCTCCATATGATTTTCTGCTGGATTAATCTTAAACGGAGGTCGAAGGAACAGTTTGGAGCACTGGCTAAAATTTGTTTCCATTGGTTAGCAGACAATAATTGGCCTAGTTCTTCCTCCCATTGGTTTTTTTTTTTTTTTTTTTAGGGAATCTGTGTTTAATTCAAATTTGCTAGCCAAGTGTGCATATAGTGTTGCCATAGGTCTTGGCAGCCTGAGTAATATTTGGAGAAGTGAAAGCAGTTCAGGTGGTCGGGGTAGCGCAGGCAATGGGGCCAAATAGATGGGAGACACCATGTTTCAGATGGCTATATTGCCACGCCTTAGTCTCCAGCCTGAACCTTTCTTTTAATATTGTAAAAGGGAGGAAGGTGTCATTTTCAGTAAATCACTTTCCTAATACAATCTGGCCAAATGATGGGGTTTTACAGAATTTTGAGGTCTCCCAGATAGAGGCCTTGGTATGTAAAAAGGGCTGATTTTTAAGTGTAGTAGACAGTGGACACCAAGTATATCTGGCTGCTACAATAGTTGGTGATTGTCCTTTAGGGAATCAGTAATAATTCCAGCAGCACATTGGGAAGGGATAAAGGAGCAACCAATTCTGCTTTCAGAGGGAGCCAATCCAGGCCTCGACCGCATGAGGGATCGAGCCACTGTGCTGCTTGGCTGAGAACTATTGCCTGATGGTGACATTCAAAGTTGGGAAATCTGAAACCACCTGTTTTGACAGAGAGCTGCAAGGAGAGCCTGGGTTTGTTACCAGCACCACACAAGAAGGACTGAACATGGTGTCAATTTTGGTAAAATAAAAGTGAGGAATATGGATACGGAGGGAATTCAGAATAAAAAGGATCCTGGGAAGGGCATTCATTGTGAGAGTTGGTGCCTGCCATCTATTGAAATTGTTTGCTAATGGCATGATTAATGCAGCTAGGTTAACCTTGACTACCTCTCTAATTTCCTTAGGGAACAGGATGCCAAGATATCTGAGGTTTGTCTGTTGCCATTTAAATGTCCCTATAGGAGAGCCCCTTCCAACTAGATCCAAGGAGATCTTCATTGCTTCCGACTTATCCCAATTTATGTTGTAGCCAGAGAATTTGCCAGATAATTGAGTTATCTAATGTTTGTTGGTATTTGGAATGGATTGATCTGGATTTTTAATAAATAGGAGGATGTCATCTGCATAGGGAAGGATATTTGTCTCCCGAGACCCTGATTTGATCCCTTGAATCCCTTGGTGTTCCCTAATTAGTATTGCAAGTGGTTCTAATGCTAGATTGAACAAGGGTGGGGGGACAGGGAGGGAGCATCCCTGTCTGATTCCCTGAAATCAATCAAGGAGGGTGTGTGTGAATATTGTGCTATTTGTTAGGATCCAAGAGTTGTGTTTGGAATATAACAGCTTTATCCATGAAATAAAGGATTTATCCAGGGTAAGAAACAGACATTGCCAGTTCACTCTGTGAAAAGCTATCTTTGCATCAAGTGAAATGATTGAATGATTGCATGGAGATTTCTAGAGTGTTGAATGCCATAACATTAATCAACTGATGTGTTATCTGAACCATGCTTATTTTATTAAATCCCACCCAATGGGGGTGAACCATATCACTTATTACTTTTTCAAATCTCTTAGCCAATATTTAAAAAAGTATTTTTATATCCATATTGATTAAAGAGATGGGTCTATAGCTATTACACTTTTGTGCATCCTTACCTGGTTTATGTATTACAGCAATTAGTGCTTCCCTCAGAGTAGGAGGTAACATACCTTTCTTGAAAGCATCTTCGTAAATGTATTAGAGCTTAAAGGCCAGAATTGCTTTGAAATGTTGATAGAATTCTATCAGTGGGCCATCAGGGCTGGGGGTCTTGCTAGGACTCATTTCCTCCGTGGCCTTGATTATTTCTTCTGAGATGTGTGGGACTCAATGCTGATCCTAATCAGAAACAGCAATTCTGCAGTACCTTTAAGGAAGGGCACTTTGGTGTCCATACCTTGACCAAAGACCTAGACATGAAGTCCCTCTCTTCTGACTCAGCCTTCCTTAAAATCTGAAGTCAATTTTCTCCCCTTGGGAACACATGCCAATGAGCTGCCCTGGTTCCAATTCCAGTTTTGTTACATGGGCTGAGTGGTGCATGTGCATTGGCTCTAGCATACCATTGGGCTCTCCTGGAATAAGTTTTCAGAAGGAACCATTATGATCACCTAGTATGGGGGGAGGGATAGCTCAGTAGTTTGAGCATTGGCCTGCTAAATCCAGGGTTGTGAGTTCAATCCTTGAGGGGGGCCACTGAGGGATCTGGGGCAAAATCAGTACTTGGTCCTGCTAGTGAAGGCAGGGGGCTGGACTCTATGACCTTTCAGGGTCCCTTCCAGTCTAGGAGATAGGATATCTCCATTATTTAGTTATGATTATTTATTTTATGACCTGCTGCAGAACAGCTCCTGGATATTTGTCTTGCCATGGAAGTTTGTCTTCAGCCACAGGTATTGAAGTAGATTTAAGTTCCCTGGATTGCACAGGACTGATGACATTTTTTAAATGAAATCGTTTGTTGAAAATAGCTATTTTATTCAAAAACTGGCGGGGGGGAGGGAGGGAGTTGTGAAAATTTGACAAAACCATTGAAGTTTCTAATTTTTCACAGAAATTGTGCTTTTATACAAGTAGTTTTTATCCAATATTCTAGAAAGTGATGCTGAAATGGTTATTGAAAATTTTAATATACCAAATTTAGTGATTTATTCTGCTTTCTAGATGGAAGAAACGATTTTTTAAAAAGATCACTAAAAATACAGCTAAAAACCTCCAGAAAGTGTTGAAGATGGGATGACTCATGCCAGCTAGACCCCCAACATTGACCAAACAGCCTTTATTGGTCCTGGAAATTCATTGAACTCTTTCAATTACAGAGACAAATTCTTCCTGATTTACAGTATTTGCAACCATTGATATGTAAGGCAGGCAGTCTTTAGTCTACAGTTTGCAAATGAAGCCTGGTGGTCTGTGGAATTTCCTTCCTCTGCCCTCCTCCCATACATTGTCTGCAAATCTGGTGAAAATAATTCAATCCAAGTGAAATAAATCAAAACAAACCTACATATCTAGGTGAGTATATTAGAAAAAACACCTTTAGTAAAACAAAGAATGAAGAGGTGAACAGGTGGCTTCTGAGTGGGAGAGCATCCATATTTGCTTAACTCCCAGCAGAGCAGGGACTGCAAGTCTTGCTCATTTATGTGTTATATCTTTGTCAGACAGAGAAAACTACAAAGTTAGTTATTTAAGCAGCTTAACGCCCTTGTACGTCGCTTTAAAAATGCAAGCCTGCCCATTTCAATGGAGTAGCAGGATGTATTATTATTTATTTGTATTCCGGTAGTGTGTTGGAGCACCAGTCATGCCCCAGAGCCCCCTGGCGCTAGGCAGAACAAAGAGCTTACAATCGAAAGGTATAGGCCTCCACCATGCGGACAGACAACGCCACTTGGCATAAACATGATACATATTGTAAAGAATACAAAGTTCTTGGAATCCCAACAGTAAAAACACTAAAACTAATATAAAATATTTATTTATAGACTAAACAGAGGGACAAATTCTGCCCTCAGATACCTGAAAGCAACTCTCATTGACCTCTGTGGGAGCTGTGTATCTGAGGGTGACATCTGGCCCATAGCATGTCATCTGTTGTAACAGAAAGATAAGTATGTAAAGCCCTCTTGCAGTATGTTCGGTATCCGTGCTTTGCTTTGCAGACAGACTCTGATTATTCTGTGTACCTTGGAGCTGCAAGGGTCATTTTCTAAGACTTCCTCCTGCTTTTTTGCAATTCTGCAAGCAAAGTACTACAGAATATTCAGGGTTTAGCTCAACTCTTAAGTCTTTCTTCCAAAATATTAAAAAGTAGCTGAGCAATGTGCCCAGCCATATTGGTTGTTCAGGGCCGTTGTACCAGCTGAGTGTTGCTGTATATATTTATATCCAATCGCAAGACTAAATGCTTTTAATCATGTCTTTTCCTTTCCTCTGTTCCCTCACCCTTTTCCCTGCTGTTATACATTGCTTCCGAAACCAGTAACTGTATGAAAATGCAAAGCCCCAGCGTTCTCCCAGTGCAACAGTTTAGAATCCTAACTAGTATCTTTCTAGACCAGAAAGAACAAGTGCCACGTTTTAAAAGTAGTTACTCACCCATCAAACAAGCTGCACCTAAACTCCAAAGCGGAGACCTGGGACATGAACCCATTTTCCAAGCGGGTCACAGCTCCTCACCAAGGGAGAGCAGCTGCTAAGCTCCTACAGCAACCGTTTGTCCTTTTTTTTAGTTTTTCTTCCCAATTCCATCACCTGACTCTGATCATGTGGTTGAGTCAAACCAAACCCCGACAACAAACTAAGCAGGATTTACTCATAGACTGAGAAGGGCCTTTTAAGAAGTGTCTTGTGTTTCAAAAGCACAAGTCCAAACTAAATATTGTGCAGAAGGGTTTCTGTTCACTCTTAGTACCTGCACTGAAATACAGGTAAGAGAGAAGCTCTCTGAAAGAAGCAAAGAGCAGAATAAGCAGCTGTTGGATCCAGCATACAGAGTTCAGAGGGGCTATGAGGCTGGCTGCTGTCCAACCCCCATGATCTTAACCTCATCGACAAGCAATACATCACTTTTGACATACTCAGGATTTCCCATAACAGGATAAACAAACAGCCCAAAGAAGTTCTCTTTGTAACTGACACAAAGGGTGATGTAACTAAGGTCAGATGATTTCTGTGGCCAACCTCAACAAATTTACTGGTATGACAAAAGTTGCCAGAGTTGATACATCATATATTTGTGAGTAGCACAGATCTTACAGTGAGAGGTTTAATGTAACAAATCCGTGTCCCATTGCTGCCCCATTTCTGATTCAGTCATAGGCTGCAAGATTATTAATTATTATTATTGTTGTTGTTTGAGGCTGGTTTCTGCTCTCTCTCTCTTTTCTTTGTTGCCTTATACTCAGTTTTAGTAATTTGAGGAAGTATCTTATATACTTTCATTTTATATATTTAACTAGAAAATCTCACTGTTTCAACTTTTCTTTTGCCATATTGATTCCAAAATCAATCCTTGGATTTCCAGTGTATTTGTCTCCCAGTTTCTAGTATTGCATGATTGCAAGCACTGATTGTATATTTGGAAAGGGTCTGTCTGTGGTTTGTGTAATTAAACTGTAATATGGTTAGTGTGAAACTTCAGTGAAGGATCGATAGCAGTTAAGCTTGTTGTGGTTTTGTTTTTTAATCTGTTTTTCCCAGTAGGGAGTCATCTAGAGCTAAATATAGTGTCCGAGCACTGTTTGTTTCTTCCTTTTGTTTAGCACCTCAAAAAGATTCAGGGTTTGGGCTCTGATGCTTGCCCACCTCCAGAGTCTGCATACTGGGCTGCAAGTTTTTATGAGAAAAAGTTCTCAAGAGATTTCTGGTGTTTCCTGCTGAGATCCTCCCCAGAAATTCTTGAGAGCAGTCTCACATGGTATTTCATCACTTCTGGTCAGGTTAGGTAGAAACCAGAAATTGGAATGTGGGGTAAGGGGGAGAAATACTCTGAACTCTGCCTTTAAAAAAAAATCAGTTTTTTAAAAGTTTTGTTTTATCTGACCTTTGCTTGTGTTCTTATTCCTTCCACTTTTAAAGTGACACCGCTGTTTTTGGCCCCACAAGTTACACTCACGTGACAGCTCTGTCATGCCTGCCTGCAGTCCAGCTGTGATCTTGTGCCTGTAGCTGGGCTGTGAGGCATGGGCAGCTGTGGTTCTTCCTCTCAGCTGACAGGGGTGTGACGCCCCCCCCTCCCCCAGGGTGCCACTTGGAACTGGGGTATCACAGAGCATGCCTCACCCACCAGTCTGGGCTCCCTTTACACCAGGGGTGGCTAACCTGAGCCTGAGAAAGAGCCAGAATTTACCAATGTACATTGCCAAAAAGCCACAGTAATACATCAGCAGCCCCTCCCCCCACAGTACCTCCTGCCCGCCGGCAGCCCTGCCGATCAGCACCCCCCCCTCCCTGTGCCTCCTGCCCGCCACGATCAGCTGTTTCGCAGTGTACAGGAGGCTCTGGGATGGAGGGGGGAGGAGCAAGGGTGCAGCAGGCTCAGAGGAGGGGGCGGGAAGGGGTGGAGGCCTTGGGGTAAAGGGTGGAGTGGGGGCTGGGCCTGGGGTTGAGCAGTGGAAAGTTGGCACTTGTAGCTCCAGCCCTGGAGTCAGCACCTATGGGGATTGGCCCTGCTTTGGACTAGATGACCTCCTGAGGTCCCTTCCAATCCTGATATTCTATCATTCTAAGGAGCCGCATGTTAACTTCTGAAGAGCCGCATGCGGCTCTGGAGCCACAGGTTGGCCACCCCTGCTTTACACTGTATTGCTGTGACACGCTGCAGACCCACTCCCGGTCTCTCACTTTCACCAGCACACATACAGGTAGGGACACACCCAGCTGTTGTAACATGCAAACAGGCTTTCTGACTAGCCCCTGCATGGGAAGGCTTCAGCTAAGGAACTGCCCAGATACTCAAGTGCACCCCCCCCCCCCCGGAATACAAACCCCAAATTGTACCATCTTATGCTGCACAGAGAATTGTGCAGCGTAAGCTCATGAAATTCACCCCCTCCCTCAATGTGGAGAGAGAGATGCAACAGCTTTTTGCTCCCAGTTATGAATTCCACACACTGGGTTTTAGACAAAACAAAAACAAGTTTAACAACTACAAAAGATAGATTTAAAATGATTATAAGGGATAGCGAACATATCAAAGCAGATTACCCAGCAAATAAAACAAAATGCAATATAAGGTTAATATACTAAAGTAGTAAATTCTTACCCTAACTCATGTTTCAGGCAGATTGCAGAGACTTGCTTGCAGCTTAAAACTCCAGATATTCCTTTCACAGGCCAGACACTCTCTAGCCTGGGTTCAGTCCTTTCTTCCCCAGTTCAGTCTTAGGTGTTTACAGCAGTCATCTTGGACGGGGAGACAGTGAAGAACGAACTGAGATGATGTCACTCCCCTGCCTTAAACAGCTTTTGGATACAGCGGGAATCCTTTGTTTCCAAACTTAGCTCCCATGCCAGTCAGTGGAAAAACACTGGTATTCCGAGATGGATTCCAGTACCAGGTGACTTGGTCACATGTCTCTGTAGGGCCACAGCAGCCATGACTTGGAGGCTGTTTGCAGCATCCCCAGAAAGACTTCCCAGGAAGGTGGGAGATTAGCATCTTCAAAGACCTGTGGTTCTCTCTAATGACTCTTCCTCACAGCAAGCCATCTAGACTGATTGCATTCTTTCTGGTGGGTGTTCCCCAGGTTTTTTTGTACAGATTGTAATTGATACATAGTCAATATTTCTAACTTCAGATACAGACATGATACATGATACAAATAGGATAATCATATTCAGTAAATCATAATCTATCCAATGATATCTCACATGCCTTATTTGGCACAAAATACATCATAATTATGCCATATTCATATAACAAAATCTCTATGAAGAATATGGGGGGCATTGTGTCATAAGGGGCACTAGTTTCCAGGCAGCCCCTGTGCTCCCCCGACTTGCACCAGACCAGCCTGAAGCCTTCGGGAGGTGGCAAAGGCAGCAGCTGGTGGGTAAGGTGCCAGGTACATGGGGTGTGGGGAGGAGGCAGGAACAAAATGGAGTCAGTTGGGAGGCTTCTGGGGGGAGGGGGAAAGGCAGCCCCAAGTTCCCATTGCCCCGTAAAACCCCTCCCCAGCCTCTTGCCCCATTCACAACCCACCCCGACTGCCCTACACTATCCCCGAGCTGCCCCTGGATTCCCTTCCCTCCCACCAATAATACAGCAACCAACCCACTCACCCTCCCAATGGTCCTTGACTCCCTACAAAACCCTGATCCCTATTGGCTTCCCAGCTGCCTTTAGCTCCCGGTCCCTCCCCGCCAACTCCCACAGCCCTTTTTGCTTCCAAGGAATAGGTTCCAGCCTTCCCACACCTGCGGTCACAGCTCCCAAAGGGAGGAGAGAGGAGGGGAAACCCCACAAGGTAAATAATTGACTTGTTCTCATGTCACGAGGGCGTCACGGTGGAGCCGCACAAACTTGGCCGTGCTGCAATGGCTTGTTGACACCATAGAATAATGGCTGTTCAAACTTTTCTGTTTCTGGTGCTAGCACTGCCCCGCTCTGAACTCTGGCCTCTTTGATTCCTTCTCTATGCTGCTGGTTCCCTGGATTTCCCTGCAGAACTGGTGTGTTGTTTTAGAGTTGCATTGAAAAGGGCAGTGGTCCCTTTAGGCTCATTGGAAGGTGCTGCTGCTAATTAATCAGCAGCAGCCTTGGTTTAAATCCCTTAGAAAGTTTGGCAGTGAAAAGCTAGCGCTTCCATTTACAGTGGCATAACAAGGCCCCAGAGGGCCCTAGTGCAAGACTAGGTTGTGAGGGGTGGGGAAACGCTTCTCGATTCCAAAATCAAAATTTTTTTTACCCCCAATATACCCCATTGCTCTGCTACATTCCCATTCCCCCTCATAACTCCCTCCACAACACTCCCCACCAACAACGTGCCCCTCTCCCCTGCCCTGGGACCTTTCTGCCCAGTCACTGGTGCCCCTCAGCTCGGTACTCTGCTTTCATCTGGGCTAGGCCAGCTCCTCCTGGTCCTGGCTACCCCGCAGCTTTGCTCACAACCATCACCTGCCCTGCACTCGTACAGCACAGCGTTGTGACCTGGTACACGGGTTTGCAGTGCCACTCACTCAAATTTGGGCAGGCCGCCCTCATGATGGAGGGGCAGCTGGGCCAAACCTGAGCGGCACTGTGACCCACATGCATCTGGTTGCAGTGCCATTCAGATTTGTCCCAGCCACGCCTCTGTCTGACAGAGGGGCCATGGGGCCAAATTTGAGTGAATGGTGTTGCGACCCCATGTGCCAGGTGAAGTGCTGGAGCACTGCTCCGGCTGGCTGGTCTCCCTTAAGCTCGTGGGTCCTGGTGCAACTGCAGCACTTGCACCATTGTAGCTACACCACTGTCCTTTAAAGGGGAGCAGAAGCAAACGTTGGCTTCTTACATTTACTACTCCTGATTACAAGACCATTTGTTACAGGGGATGCTATTCAGACTCTCTCTCTTCCTCTTGCAGGGTAAGTGTTAATGCCTAGCAACTGTGATTGTGTCTGCAACTGTGGAAAAACTTTCTTGTGTCGCTGTGTTTGCAGAATGTTAAATACGGATAGCTACAGTCAGCTTGTTAGAGCGTGATCAAGCCTGCAGTTTCCACGGGTTGGAAAGCAAACTGAACCCTGTGGCAGGTTTCAGAGGGGTAGCCGTGTTAGTCTGTATCAGCAGAAACAATGAGGAGTCCTTGTGGCACCTTAGAGACTAACACATTTATTTGGGCATAAGCTTTTGTGGGCTAGAACCCACTTCATCGGATGCATGAAGTGAAAAATACAGGAGCAGGTATAAATACATGAAAGGATGGGAGTTGCTTTACCAAGTGTGAGGTTGATCTAACGAGATAAATCAATTAACAGCAGGATATCAAGAGAGGAAAAATAACTTTTGAAGTGGTAAGAGTGGCCCATTACAGACAATTGACAAGAAGGTGTGAGTAACAGTAGGGAGAAATTATGTTTAGGTTTTGTAATGACCCAACCACTCCCAGTCTTTATTCAGGCCTAATCTGATGGTATCCAATTTGCAAATTAATTCCAGTTCTGCAGCTTCACGTTGGAGTCTGTTTTTGAAGGTTTTTTTGTTGAAGAATTGCCACTTTTAGGTCTGTTATTGAATGACCAGAGAGATTGAAGTGTTCTCCTACTGTTTTTTGAATGTTATGATTCCTGATGTCAGATTTCTGTCCATTTATTCTTTTGCATAGAGACTGTCCGATTTGGCCAATGTACATGGCAGAGGGGCATTGCTGGCACATGATGGCATATATCACATTGGTAGATGTGCAGGTGAACGAGCCCCGGATGGTGTGGCTGATGTGGTTAGTTCCTATGATGGTATCCCTTGAATAGATATGCAGACAGAGTTGGCAACAGGGTTTGTTGCAGGGTTTGGTTCCTGGGTTGGTGTTTTTGTTGTGTGGTGTAGTTGCTGGTGAGTATTTGCTTCAGGTTGGGGGGCTGTCTGTAGGCGAGGACTGGCCTGTCTCCCTAGGTCTGTGAGAGTGAAGGATCATCCTTCAGGATAGGTTGTAGATCCTTGATGATGCGCTGGAGAGGTTTTAGTTGGGAGCTGTAGGTGACAGCTAGTGGCGTACTGTTACTTTCTTTGTTGGGCCTGTCTTGTAGTAGGTGACTTCTCGGTACCCTTCTGGCTCTGTCAATCTGTTTCTTCACTTCAGCAGGTGGGTATTGCAGTTTTAAGAACGCTTGATAGAGATTCTGTAGGTGTTTGCCTCTATCTGAGGGATCGGAGCAAATGCGGTTAGAGCTTGGCTGGAAATCCAAATGGAACCTTCTCCACAGACAGGCACACACGCAACTTCCGTTAGTTATGTCTGGGGAAGGACAAGTTCTGCGCTTTAAAGATCTCCAGGCTCTAAGGGGGAGAGTGAAAGGCTAGAATGAAGTTGGCTAGTTTCCTAGGGGAGCAAACACTTTTAGCTCACATTCTCTCACCCTTTTCAAGCAGAAGCTTAGACTTGCAAATGCTTAGCACCTCATGCACACCCCTAGTGTGAGGTTTCACACTAACAGCTCATTATGGAGGCACTAGTCACCAACCTCTGGCTGAAGCTGCATTCTGAAATGGGCTTTAAATGGAGCGTAAAGTTCTGCTTTTCCTCTACATGCAGGTGGCCTTTAAGTGTGAAATCTCACACCGGGTTAGCTTTTATGGCCTTGGAATTTTCTATGTAAGTTGTTTGATTTCTTTTCATACATTTTTAGTGGGAAGCAGCCAAATGCATATCTTCTGTGGGGTAAACTCTTCTCTAGTGTACGCATAAAAACTTTGACAGCAGTTACACCTTTCAGTCAGATTTTATCCGATAACAGAGAAGGTTTATTGTTTCAGAGAAGTGCAGCTGCTGATAGATGGAAATTTCTCTAGCAGTAGCTGTACTTCGAGGTATAGTTCAAGGATCCTCTTCCCCCACAACAAAATGTTGTGTTTATTTCCTAAACAGGGAAGATGGCTACACACACAATGTACTCAACACACAACCCCAAAAGCATGGAAACAAAAGTTAAACTACCTTAGAGTGTATGCTCCCTATTCCTCAATAGGCTAGCACACACCTGTCATACACCCACAGACCATATATAATGTGTGTGGCAATCTTAACTCTTTCATAAAAGTCCTTCACCTGCAAGACCCATGAAGATATTTTTGCAAGTCCCTTCTTTGTCTTCGGCGTCGTCTTAATTATTTGTATTACCATAGCACCTAGGAGCCCTAGGCATGGACCACGACCCCATTTGGCTCTTAAATGGACCAAGGAAACTGATATTCACCAGATATTCAAAAATAAGGTTCTTGATCTTTCAAACCAAATGACACAATCTTGAGCAGCACAACAAGGGCTATGCTAAGAGTTAGGCAATTTGATTTCAAGGCCTTGTCTTCATTTAGGAAATTTTATCATGTTTAAAAGGAAGGTAACTTACCTTACAGAACTGGAGTTCTTCCGGATGTGTTCTCTCTGTGGTATTCTCCTTGGGGTGCCCATGTGCTCTCTGCGCCCTGGACTGGAAATTGTTCAATAGCTGTATCTGCAGGTTGCCTCTGTGCCTCCTCATGCTCCCAACCGAGGGCATAACGGGCAGCATGGACCAAATGCCTCTCCAGTTCAAATCCCATGATGACCCAAGCAGAGAAGGAGGAGGGTGAGCGGTGAATATCAATAGGGACCACATATCTCAAATAACTCCAGTTACTATCATGTGAGCAACCTTCCTTTCTTTTTCCAGTGCTGATCCTTAGGAGTGTTCACTATGGGTTGACTCCCTGTTTGTTGAGGAGGAGGGTGCCAGGAAACATGCAGTACTACAGAGTGGAGGATCTCTGAGCCAAAGGAGGGTCTGGCAGCCAAAGCTTGCCTGGTAAAGGTGTGCATGAAGCCCCAAGTAGTTGCTCTGCATATCTAAAAGAGGGGGATATACTGTAAGGAAGCTACGGATGCCACTTGGGCTCTTGTAGAATAGGCCCTGACAGTTTCAGGAGGAAGGTTTTTTATCAGATCATAGCAAAGGATAATGCAGGAGGAAATTCACCTAGAGAGCCTTTGAAAGGAGATTGATTACCCTTTCATTCTTTCGGCAATAGCAGTGAACCACCTTGGAGACTTCCAGAAGGGTGCTGCTGTTCCATGCAGGTAGAAGGCTAGAGCCCTGCGCATGTCCAGAGAATGGAGTCTTGTCTCCTACATGCTGTGGTGAGGCTAAGGGTAAAACCCCAGAAAGTGAACAGGCTGGTTAAGGTGAAGTTCAGAAGGTACTTTTGGTATGAACTTTGGATGCAGTCTCAACAAAACTTTGTCTTCGTGGAAAATTGTGTAAGGTCGGTCTGCCCGAAGGGCTCAGAGCTTCCCAACCCTTCTAACAGAGGGAATTGCTGTCAAGAAGGTGACTTTGAAATACAGGTGCAGGTGGGAACAAGAAGGTAAAGGTTCAGATGGTGGTCTCATGAAAGCAAAGAGGTTGAGGTTCAGATCCCAGACAGGGGCTGGTTTTGAAACCAGAGGGAATGTCCATATGATGCCTTTTAGAGATTTTTCAGTAGTGGGATGTGCAAATGGGGTAATAGAGGTGCACACCACCATGTAGCCTAATAGAATGAGGCAGGATCGGGCTGGCATCTGAGTTAAAGCTGGTTGATGAGATCCCTCATGGCAAGGAATCAGTCATGAGGTAAGTAGGCCTTGGCTGTGACCAAGTTCAGGTCCACCCTGATGAATCTGATTTTTTTGCCTGGGTGTCAATATGGACTTACTTACAGTGATGGTGATGTTGCTCATACCTCCTGGCATGACCAACCCACGAGCAGCCAATTGTCCAGATATGGAAAGATCAGTCTTCCCTGTCTGCAAAGGTATGCAGTCACCACCACAAGTAATTTCATAAATACTGTTGCGGGCATGGAGAGGCCGAAGAGGAGCACCCTGTATTGAAAGTGCTTTGAGCCCACCATGAAGCACAGGACGCTCCTGGGAGTGGGGTGCATGTCCAAATGAAAATATGCATCTTTCAAAGTGAGGTTGCAAAACCAGTCACTTGAGGTGAGGGAGGGTATTATAGAGGCCAGGGTGGTCATTCTGAACTTTGCGTGTCATAGGAAGATATTCAGCTCTCTGAAGTCCAGAATGGGTCTCCAGCCCCACTTCTTTTGGGGGATGAGGAAGTACCTTAAGTAAAAAAGTCCTGCCCTGTGTGAGGGGGTGGTACAGTCTCTGTTGTCCCCAGTTGGAGAAGGGAGTCTGCCTCTTGAGAATCGTTTTGTGGGAGGGGTCTCTGAAGAGGAGAAGGGAAGGGGTGTTGCAGGGATGACCAGGACCCATTTGTCCATTGTGATAGTGGTCTACATTGGAAGAAAATGGGCCAGGCAGCCACCAAAAAGGGGGGTAGCAGAAGACGCTGTCAAATGCCACGTCAAAATGACTTTCTGAGCCGTAGCTAAGACTGCAGAGTGGAGGATGATGGTGCAGGCTGTCTACCCACTGGGTCCTCTGTCATTTCCAGGGAGGTTTATATGTCCTTTGTTGGAAGTAGGATGGAGGCAGAGGAGACCTTGGAGTCTTTCTGCGGGGAGCCAGAATATATATCCCCAGAGAGGAGGGTAGTTTCAGAGGTTGAGGGTATGCAGTGACTCATCTGTTTTGTCACTAAAGAGGTTGCTACCCTCAAAGGGAAAGTCCTTCATGGTAGTTTGGACCTCTTTGGGGAAACTCGAGGCCTGTAGCCAAGAAGCCATGGAGCATGACACTGTGTCCACTGCATTAAGGGACACCCGAAGGAAAGATCTTGCAACTAGTTTTCCTTTGTCCAGAATGGCCTGGAACTGAGGTTTGCATTCCTGAAGGAGCTTGTTCATGAATTCCAACAGCTTGTGGTACTTCAAGAAGTTGTTTTTGGACATCAAAGCTTGGTAATGTTCAGAATGCTAAGGTAGCTGAAGAAAAAAAAATCTTCCTTCTGAAGAGGTCTAGTTGCTTGGTATCTTTGTCCAGTAGAGTGAGCCTGGGCTGGTATAGCTGGCTTCTCTCTGTGACTGCCTGGACCACAAGAGAATTGGGGTTAGGGTGGGAAAACAAAAATTCTACTCCCTTGGGGAGAATGAAGTAATGTTTCTCAGCCCTCTTTTGGGTCAGGGAACAAGTGGCCAGTGTGTGCCAGACCACTTAGGCAGGCTCTGTGATGGCCTTGTTAATTGGGAGTGCTGCTTGAGGAGGAGCTGGAGCCTGGAGGATGGCCAAGAGTTTGTGAACCTGATCCTGGATCTCTTGTAGTGGAATCTAAAGCCCACAATTCTTCTGAGAAGATCCTGGTACTGCTTAACATCATCTGGAGGTGAGAGAGAGGCTGGTGATACTGCCTCAACTGGAGAGGATGAAGAGAGTAGCGCTGGCAGAGAGTATTGGCAGTACCAGCTGTTCTTCCTTCACCAATTGCTCCTGTGGAAATTGTGGTTCTTCACCCAGTGGTGGCCACTGCTGCGTTCAGTGCTCATACACAGGTGCCGAGAACTATGGGTCCCCTGGGCCTCAATAGATTCAATGAGATGGGTCATAGAAACATGGAGGTGGGCCCCACAGTGGGTAGCATTGGTCCCCAGACCAGAATTATTGTTGGCAAGAGTGCAGATCTGAATCCTATCCAGACTGATAATCCTCCACTGGGTCGCAGGAAGGACTGCTGGTACCAGCTCATTCTCCTTCAATTAAAAGGATTCCTTACGCACCAACAGCGGGGACCAAGGTGCCGTGGGAGCAGGTGGGTAGCACAGACATTGAGGCTGAGCCTCCAGTTCTCAGTTGGGCCCTGGTACTGACAAATGCTGGGTCAACAGCATGGGAAATTCCTGTACCAGCATCAGTTCTGAAAAACTCTTGGACTCCCAGTCTGTATAGATAGCTAGGTTCCCCAGGAGAGCCTATTGAGGTCCTACCTGAGGTGAACTGCCAAGTGTCTTGGGCTTGGTGTGGACCGTCAATGTCATCTGGGAGAGAGAAAACTCATGAGTGGGCAGTACCTTTGGAGGAGGCGAATGATCCCTTCTGTACTTCTGCAGCACAGGTTTTGTTACTTGCCCTTCAGTGTATGGTTTTGGGGCACTGGAAGCTCCCAGTATAGTTGCCTGTGAACTCTGGGTGCACCTGTTCCAAGGCATGGAGTCTTGGGTGGTGCCAGAGGAAGGAGTGAGATGGAGGTTTTATGTTTGTTTTGTTTTTAGGATTTATGCAGGCATTTGTCTCTCTTCCTGTGCGGGTATTTGCGCTCATCTTTCTGCTTGGAGGAGGACTCTGAACCATCAGTACCAGACACAGGTGGGGTGCTGCCTGGAGGCTCCAGGTGGATAGAAAGGGAATAGAAAGGTCCAAGAGCCAAATAGGGCCTCCTGGAGAGTTCCCTCAGGTGTCTCTGGACTCTGACTTTACGAGATTGCCTGGTTCCTGGAGGGAAAGCATGGCAGATGCCATACTTGGAGGGGATATGAGCTTCCCCAAGGCAATACAGGCAGATCTTGTGTGGGTCAGTTACTGGGAAGACCCAGGACCAGGCCAGGCAAGGTTTAGAGTGTGGAACTTTGGTTATAATAGGTGCTCAAAAGGGTGGGGGAGCTAAGGGGGGGGACAGAAACCCCCAACTATCAGAACATAAAAACAGCAATATTTAGTCAGACCAATGGTCCATCTAGCCCAATATACTGTCTTCTGACAGTGGCCAGTGCTAGATGCTTCAGAGGGAATGAACAGAACAGGGCAATTTGTCGAGTGATCCATCCCCTGTTGTCCAGTCCCAGCTTCTGGCAGTCAGAGACACCCAAAGCAGGGGGTTGTATCCATAACCATCTTGGCTAATAGCTATTGATGGACCTATCTTCCATTAACTTACCCAATTCTTTTTTGAACCCAGTTATACTTTTGGCTTTCACAACATCCCCTGGCAATGAGTTCCACGGGTTGACTGTGCATTGTGTGAAGAAATACTTCCTTATCTTTTGTTTTAAACTTGCTGTCTATTCATTTCATTGGGCGACCCCTGGTTCTTGTGTTATGTGAAGGGGTTCATAACATTTTCTTCACTTTCTCCACCCCATTCATGATTTTATCATATCCCTGTTTAGTTGTCTCATTTCTAAACTGAACAATCCCAGTCTTTTTAATCTCTCCTCATATGAAAGTTGTTCCATACCCATAATCGTTTTTGTTGCCCTTCTCTGTACATTTTCCAATCCTAATATCTCTTTTTTTAAGATGGCATGACCAGAACTGCAGACAATGTTCAAGGTATACCAGGGAATTATATAGTGGCATTGATATATTTCCTCGTTTATTATCTATTTCTTGCCTAATTGTTCCTAACATTGTTAGCTTTTTTTTTTTTTTAAACTTCTGCTGCACATGGAACAGATGTTTTCAGAGAACTATCCACAATGACTCCAAGTTCTTTTTCTTGAGTGGCAACAGCTAATTTAGA
Organism: Terrapene triunguis; assembly: GCF_002925995.2. Taxonomy (NCBI): domain Eukaryota; kingdom Metazoa; phylum Chordata; order Testudines; family Emydidae; genus Terrapene; species Terrapene triunguis. The sequence continues at coordinate 86,618,046 of NW_020664417.1, read as the reverse complement.
CCCCCATCATTTTGTATATATAATTGAGATTGTTTTCCAATATGCATCACTGTGCATTTAATCAACATTACATTTCATCAGCCACTTTCTTGCTTAGTCACCCAGTTTTGTGAAATCCCTTTATAACTCTTTGCAGTCAGCTTTGGCCTCAACTCTCTTGAGTAATTTTGCACCTTCTGCAAACTTTGCCCCCTCACTGCTTACCCCATTTTCCAGGTCATTTCTGAAGATGTTGAACAGCTCAGGTCCAGTGCAGATCCTTGGGGGACCCCACAATTCTCTCCATTCTGAAAATTGACTATTTATTCCTACGCTTTGTTTCCTGTCTTTTAACCAGTTACTGATCCATGAGAAGACCTTCCCTCTTATCCCATGGCTGCCTATTTTGCTTAAGAGCCTTTGGTGAGGGACCTTGTCAAAAGCTTTCTGAAAGTCCAAGTACACCATATCACCCTTGTCCACGTTTGCTAACCCTTTCAAAGTATTCTAATAGATAGGGGAGGCATTTCTCTTTACAAAAGCCATGTTGCCTCTTCCCAACATATTGTGTTCATCTACATGTCTGATCATTCTGTTCTTTACTATAAGTTTCAACCAATTTGCCCAGTACTGAAGTTAGGCTCACTGGCCTGTAATCAGTGAAGACTGATGCAAAAAATTCATTTAGCTTCTCTGCAATGGCTTCTTTAGCAGCTTGATCATCGATTGGCCCCACTGATGGTTTGGCAGACTTTCCTCCTTCTGATGTACTTAGAACAAAATTTGCTGTTATTTTGTGTCTTTTGCTAGTTGTTCTTCAAATTCTTTTTTGGCCTTTCTAGTTCTATTTTTACACTTGGCTTGCCAGAGTTTTCTTCTTTCAATTTGATTTCCAATTTTTAAAGATGTCTCTTTGTCTCTAACCACCTCTTTTACTCTGTTGTTTAACCAGGGGGCATACAAATAGTTGAGCCTCTATTTATGGTGTTTTTAAAAAAGTTTCCATGCAGCTTGCAGGCATTGCACTCTTGTGACTATTTCCTTTTCATTTCCATAGAACTAGCTTCCTCATGTGTGTGTCGTTCCCCTTTTTGGAGTTAAATGCTACTGTTATGGTATTTTCCCCCCCTACAACAATGTTAAATTTAAATCACATTATGGTCACTATTACCGAGCGGTTCAGTTACATTCACCTCTTGGACTGAACCAGATCCTCTGCTCCATTTAGGACTAAATCAAGAGCACTAAAAACTAAACTATCCAAACTAAAAACTATTTACAGATTCAAAGAGCAGAACTCTGGAGAGTAGAAAAACAGACACAGGAGGTTCTGGCCTAGATGGTGAGCAGTAGAAAAGGAACTGCAAAGGCGGTTGGTCTATGCTGCCCTTATACCCTCACTTTGAGCCAGGGCCGGCTCCAGGGTTTTGGCCGCCCCCAGCAGCCAAAAAAAAAAAAAAAGCGCCGCGGTCGCGATCTGCAGCGGCACTTCGGCGGGAGGTCCTTCGCTCCGAGCGGGAGTGAGGGATTGTCCGCCGAATTGCCGCCGAATAGCTGGACCTGCCGCCCCTCTCCGAAGTGGCCGCCCCAAGCACCTGCTTGGCAAGCTGGTGCCTGGAGCCGGCCCTGCTTGGAGCACAAGAAAATGCTGGCATGGACCACTAGGCACAGCTGTTGAAGAATTTCTGGTCTTGGGCACACAGAGCACATATGCGCCCACGGTGAATACCCATAGGGATTAACACTCGAAGAAAAACCTAAATTTTTAACAATTGATTTAGCTGACATATTGTTAACAACCCCAGTCAGTTAATTCTTCATAGAAAATATTTAAAATATTTTCCTAATGTAGACCTGGACCAAAGGGATAAAAGTAAATTATGAGCAGTGTGCTGTTGAAAATGCAAGTGAGTTACCGCTGGTTGCTGAATCTTGGAGCTGCTTCCCTATGGGGATGGTTGGTGCAGGCCTTTGTCTCTTTAGGGCATAGAGCCTCTATGAGAAGAGCGTCTCAGACTTGAGCCCTTCTGTTGCAGAAAGCAGAGGACCGTGCAATTCTGCTAGCTTACATAGGAGCTGTGATTTTTGGTTTAAAAAAAAAAAAAATTTTTTTTTAAAATAAAGTTGCTGCACCTGCCCAAGTGACCAGATGATGGCACTGCACCGTCAGGAGTGTTTCAATCAGTAAGATACTCCTGGGGGGATTCTGCGTGACTGCGCACCTGCAGAAAATGGCAGGGAAGTAAAGGGAAGACGTGCTGAGCTGGGGTAAGGGGGCAATCATGGGTGCAGTTTTTGGGGGGGATTGCCCCCCCAACCACAGGCAATGCATGGGGGGGTATATGGGGTTATGTGCCACTGCCCGTGCCACTGCCCTTCCCCGCCCCCATTTCTGCAAGTGCAGAGCTGCCCAGCTGAAGGAGGCTGCGAGTGGGCACTGCTGACTCTGCAGCTGAACGCCACCTCCTGGGTCCTAGTGCCAGTCGTGCTCCCCTTCTGCGTGCTGGGAGCCTTCCTGTTTTCTGTGCAACAGTGAGTGGCCGTGGTGGGGCTGGGAAAGGGGGGGGGAAATGAGGGAAAAGGGGTGAGGGGAAGAGGCAGTGGGGAAGGAAGGGGGATAGAATAGTGTAGGGGGAGGGGAATGTGGGACTGAGGGGTGGGGGATGGAGAAGAAAAGGGGATGGGGGAATCGCAGGGGGGGGGGGGGAAGTGGGAGCCCAGCATGCAGTGTCCCCTTGGCAGCAGCTGGGGCTCCCCCATTAAGCAGGCCCATTGAACCCTCATCCTTACTAGCCCTATCCCTGCCTACAGCTGGACCCCTGATGAGCCCCCCACCCCACTGATCCCCAACCAGCTGCACCTGGACCCTCACCCTATCAAGCTCCACTCCCCCCAGCCCCCCACACTGAGCCCCATCTCCCCACACCCAGTGCCCCCCTGAGCTCCACCTGAATCCCCTGCAGAACCCCATTGCCTCTGTGCATCCAGATCTCCTACTGAGCTGCCCACACCTAGATTGCCCCCACACAAACCTCTCACCCCACACCTGGATCCCTCCACACTTGGATCCTGCTGGGTGGCGCCTGCCCACCCACACCTGGCACAGAGGGGCAGGGCCTGGAGTGTTTCTGGAGCAGGCCCAGCCCTTGCACTGTGTCAGGGTCAGGTGCAGCCTTACTACCGAGTCCCTGTACTGGGGGAGGTGGGGGCTTCAGGGTGATCTCCCATCTCAATGCAGCCAGTGGCCTCTGCTCCCCACTACCCTGCTGGAGCCAGATTTATTTAATCGACAAATAAAATTTGCAGAATTTTTAATTTTTTGGTGCAGAATTCCCTCAGAAGTAGATACTGTTTAATACAGGGGTGGCCAACCTGTGGCTCTGGAGCCATATGCAGCTCTTCAGAATTTAATATGCGGCTCCTTGTATAGGCACCGCCTCCGGAGCTGGAGCTACAGGTGCTCACTGCTCAATCCCTGGCTCTGCCACAGGCCCTGCCCCCACTCCCCCCACTTCCCTGAGCCTGCCGTGTCCTTGCTCCTCCCCCTCACCCCCAGAGCCTCCTGCACACCATGAAACAGCTGATCAGGAGGTGGGGGGAGGGAGGGGAAGGCGCTGATTGGCAGGGGTGCCGGTGGGTGGGAGGTGCTTGCGGGGGGGAGAAAGAGGACTGATGGGGGGGGCTGCTGATGTATTACTGTGGCTCTTTGGCAACATCCATTGGTAAATTCTGGCTCCTTCTCAGGCTCAGGTTGGCCACCCCTGCTTTAATAAATCTATTACAGGTCCACCAGCAGGCTTCTTCGAGTTCTACAGGCCTTGTAACGGGGAGATGGTAATTTAAAAATAAATAAATAAAAGGGGTATGGGGTAGGATTAGGTAAAGAAATTGCCAGCAACCATTTAAATAAACAACTTTGAAACAAACACCTTACGTTTATTTTTAACTCTGTGGTATAGGTTGTATTGTTGGATTAGGGAGGTGGTAGAAAGTTACACACCCGAGCAAAGCCATGATTGCTTACCATATCTAGGGTATGACTGTAGGAAATCTAAAGGGTGAGCGGTGTCCCATCTGATACAGCACCAGTCAGGGCAAAGTGGTTGGTGCTGATTTAAGAACCTAGACGACAGTTAAAAAGGAGCCACATCATTTAGAATGTGAAACAGTAACAGTGCCCACGGAGTCACTCGCAGCTGATGTTAAGATGCAGGGTGAGCAGAACGTCTCTGCTACTCAGATCAGGGAGCAAACATACTGGTCATTCTGAAGATGCTGGTACAGCTAGTCTGCAGTAAGCTGTACAAAGAGGGCAGTGTATTAAAATTGAGCCTCCTGAGCACAAGGAGGGGTACAGCTGTTTTGAAGTCATCATGTTTTAAGAACAGGTTAGACAAACACCTGACAGAAATGGTTTAGATGATACTTAGTCCTGCCATGAATGCAGGGGACTGGACTAGATGACCTCTTGAGGTCCCTTCCAGTCCTAGGAGTCTGAAATATTTTCATATCAGTCCCACATGGCTCTTCAGAGAATGGTCATGATTGAGACACAAAGATTAACAACAGGATTCACTACTGTCAAATCTCATTAACAAGCAGTGACCCAAACTAGGCACAAGTGTCATCTTAACAACTGCAACCTATCCTGCATGGAGTTCTATATAGTAAAGTTGACCTGAACTAACTTTAAAGAATGTAACTACATAAAGTAGTATAAATAATCCAGAGAGTTTATTTTAAAGCTGGGCTATATATATCCACCGTGATACAAGATCACTTTGTCAGGCAGCTACTACACACTATTAGCTCAACATGTAGAAATATGCCATTGTAAATTGTAAAAACTGACCTTACAGTTTCTTTAGAAAATCTAAACTTTTATTATACAGACTGTAGTACACTGAAAATACGTACCCGAAGACAGAAGATCTTGAATTTACAACTGTACAAAAAACAATAGAAAACATATGGGCTATGCTATAGAATAGATGTAACATTTTACAAAATGACATTTCTTGTTAAAGGCACCAGATTCCCAGTGGGCTCTGGCTTAACATTTTCCAGTCTTTTTTCTAGTCAGATCTTGCTATGAAAGTGCGAGCCAACCTCAAGCTCTACAATGTCAAAGTATCAAGCTGCTTCTTTCTATGTAAGTGGTCTGCACTTAGATGTGATTAAGTGGGGGAAATTAGCAACTTCACATGGGCCTATTTTATTAACTACTCCAAAGAAGATTTTCCCCGTCACATCCAGCATCCTATTTTATTTGACTGAAAGGTTAATATAGCAAACCTACAAATAAAAACTGAGAACCCTTAGGACACTGATCCAGAACTACAGAGTTAGTCATCCTAAGAACTGGGCAGTGTTTTGGGGGGATTGGATGGGAATTACTAGAGAATGCTTTGTCAGGAAAAGGTGTTTCCTCACCTCAGAAGAGATGAAAGCTAGGGGAAGAGAAAGGAGCCATGTTACCTGTTTCTATCCTATACTTCACCTTAGAATCCTAAATAAGAGAAACTAATTCTGAGTGGCCCCTCAGTAACCAGGCTGGGGGGGGCTTTCACAACCTTAAAAAAAAACAAAACAAGAGGTCTCCTTCTTGCTCCCAGCGTAAAATTCCCCAGGGCATTCGTTTGCTGAAGCTGCCCCACAATGCACATGTGAAGTTCTGGCTCACAGACTAGGGCCTAGAATGTTGGGCTACAGTAAAGGGAAACAAGAAAACTGATTTTAAGAACGTTAGCCCTGAACAATGTGCGCCCCTCCCACGCCTAGTTAGTGGGGGCTTCAGCACATTATTCTAGAGTTAACTTGGGTTTTGTTTAGCTTTGCAATGCACTGCTGAGCCTCATGTACAAAATCTACCTAGCATCTAAATGACTGAAAAGTTAAGACAAAGAATATCAAGCTCAAGGAGTCAGATTTGCTTTGTAAAATAAAGATTAAGTAATATACAGGAATTCAAGTGCTTGCTTTGCTGTTTCCTGAGCTGTCTGGCACTAGCTGTACTCTTCTCAAAGTACTGGTTCAGTGTTTCCAAGCCATGATGCAGGGCTCTCCATGTAGTTTAGTTTCTCAGCAGTGTAATGATTCTAAAAACATTTAAATGGCTACTGTCATTTCATTTTTTGTTTTTTAAAAGGACACTAGATACACAGAGCTAGTTGAAATAAATTTGCAGTCCTTAGGGCTAGATCCAGCCAAGAGAAAGAAGCTTTTGTATTTAAAAATAAGACTGCTAATTATTTTAGCAATGTTAAACTGTCTCAGTTCTAGTGAGAATGAATTTAAAATATTTTATTATTATTTAAAAACTAATTGGTTTAGTGCATATGACTAGTCTTAGCTGAATAGGCTTGGAGAGTGAAGTCTGTCCATCAATACAGTAAGTACAGAGCAGGTAGCAGCAGCGTAAGTTTCCCCCATCCTGCTTCATTCTAATGCTTCAACTGAGTTCTGGAGGGACTACTTAGAGAGAGGGGGCATCTCCTTGCCCATGCAGTCCTCGTCCTTGCTGCTGATAGCTGAATTTTGGGGATGTGGACGTATGTCCACTAGACACTGGACTGAGAACCCCAACTCATCTCATGTAAATTGAAGAGCCATCAAATGACAGCTTCTGATCACTACCAAACGGGGCTGAGTTTTGAACCAGTAGCTTGGGATGGGAGTGCACATCCCCTGAGGTGTCCAGTCCTCTAAACACGGATTCTTATAAAACAAAACAAACCCCTCATCTAATTTCTGATTAGATTTCTAATTAGCAGAAGACAAAATGTATTAAAGCAGTAGCAGTTAAGACAGAAGTGTCACACTGGTTTAGTTTATAGAAAACTAGTTATCACATGGACTATTTTAAAACCTGAAAGCAAACGAGATTGAAAAGGAATGCAATTTATTCCTTACACATTTTTAAAAAGACAAATACTTCTTTCATACTCTGACTTTAGCCCTTCACTTGTAATGTATTAAGTCAAAGAAGTTATAACCATTGTGAATGCACCTTATAGTGAATTCATTCTAAAAACTAAAACACTCATCTTAACTTGTTCCTGTTGCTTGTTTGGCTGATTTGTATCAGTTGGAAAATAGTCTACCTCGCTGCAGAAATGGAGTAATTAAGTAGAGGGCACTTTCCAGAGTGACAGTTATGCTGAGGAGGCCCATTCTCTCACTGATATATGCACACAACTCCTTCATGATAATGGAAGTTCCATGCAGGTACCAACAGTACAACTCAACCACTAAGTGTTAGAAGAGTTAATTTAGGATATTCTGGACCTTAATTTTGTTGGAGCAAATATACATACTTTTGATCAAATCACAATAAAATGTTGTAAATACATTTCCTCATTAATGCTCGCCCTGTTCTGATAGGCACATAGCTGGATAATCTGAAAATAAAATGCCCAATATAAAAATAAAAATCTAAATGACGGTATCTATAGGCCGTGTCAGCACATGGATGTATCACTTAGGGGATATTTGCTTTTATCTTAGAAAAAGATCTTGCGTTGGCCTAAAAGTCACAGATTAACATTCCCTTTTAAGACCAACCCTGAGTCATCACAAGGCCCCACGTCAGTCTCACACAATGCTATGTGCCTTATCTTTGTACTTCTCCCTCCCCAGCATCGCTTTCCCAGGCAAGTGCAACCCCACACATGAGATTGGCTGAAAGAAATTTAAACATGAACATTTAACGCAAGTCTCCATTAAGGGCCAAATTCTGAAGTCACTACTTACGCCTGGTCTACACACAAGCTGTACTGCTTTAACTGTACCAGTTCAGTTAAAGTGGTACAATCCTCCTAGTTTGGTACAATTCTATTGGTACGTGTGCATGTATGGTATAGCTATTCCTGTATGGGAAAGGGAATAAGCTATACAAGCACAAGACCCCTTTATGCTGGTATAACCGCATTCATGCTAGAGGTTGTACTGGTATAACTAGATCAGTTTTCAAGAAAGTCACACCCAACAGTTGTGCCAGTACAAAAACTGTGTGTAGCCCAGGCCTTGATCATCAAGTGCCCAGTGGCTGCTTAGTGAAACTTGCACTGAAGAAGAAAAGGGGGAGAAAAAAAAAAAAATCCGGAATTTGCCATAAAGGCAGTCTCGCTAACCTTCCACATTCACAGATGTGACAGTAACTCACTTTGTGGCTGGAAGAGCCACTCTTAAGACTGCAGTAACACTCAACTGCTTTTGAGAGGCATGTAAGCACAAAACAAGAGAAAGGTATGTTGCCCAGGAGGCCTGCTGTACAAGAGCCAGAGATTAATCTCCACTGTGCACCTCACGTGGTAGCAAAGAGCTATGATCCCTAAGCAGCCCATAAGCAAGGCGGGAATTTTTTTTGGCAATCTTAAGTTTGACACTAAAGGAAATTATAAATTTTGCTGCATAAAAGGTTAAGATATTCAGTTCCCCTCCATCTCAATTGATTACAGATTAACTCGTGCTGGGCATTAATATTCGCAATACAGCAAGATTAACAAAGCTTCTCAAACCCACCCTATGACCCTGGAAAAGACAAGCTAAACACACAGTGGGTGCCATTAGACATCTACCACTCACAGTAGTTAGATTTACTGCAATTAAATTGCAGGAATAACTGCAAATACCTGTGGTGGTGCAAGTGTCCATATGTAGATGGAACCCATGTAGTCCAAGTAAATATTTCTGCAATAAAATCTGTGCCCTTGCTTAGTGGTAAACTGTGATTCTGTAATTGTCCTTTCCTCAGTGCTTGGAACTGAAATGCTCTCAAAGTGAAAAGCAAATTTTCAGCTGTGATCTCAATTTCTGGCACCTTGAATCACAGAACAAATGTTAACTTTTCCGCCACCTTAAAAAAAAAAAAAATCTGTCAGTTTGACAGTATCTTCATACTGCATTCACCTGAGCCCAGTTAGTTTGGATAGCCACAACTTGTCTTCTGGAAGGGAATAAGAAACCTACACATGAATGCCATTTTGTACAACTGACGCACTCTACAGGAGCTGGCTGATTCTAGTCTTGGTTTGGTCCGCAGTTTGTTGTTACTGAATCTCTTAGGAAACATTAGTTATAGGTTTGTACTTCTTGAGTCTGGTCCACTGGCCCGTAGCATAGTTCATTTCGAAGACTGTGTCAACTAACATGGTGGTGCTCCCAGTGCCATCGGCCTTTGGTAAAACTTCTGTATGCTCGCTAAGTTTAATCTGAATGATGTCGCCTTGCTCTTGGCAAGGATTCTCTGTGGAGATGAGAATAAAAAATAGTCAAACTGCAAGTTAAGACATATTTCAACACAGCCTGTTAGCAAAATTAAAGGGTAAGGAAAAGCTTTGGATCTGCCAGGGCCAGAGGGAGGAGGAAACCAAAAACCTGACGAGCTACAGTATCACTAGCACCTGGAACAAAGCAGGAAGCCACATGCTTTCACAGATCATGGTTTGAGTTCATGAAGTGTAACAAAGGGAACTGAACCCCGAGGGACCAAACTAAGGACGTAGCAAGGTAACTGGCGGGGGGAACAATGTTTGCAAACTTTCAGTGTGTCCTTCTTATTTCTGCAGGTAATGATTTGGCTTAATGAAGAGATCTTTGGGAGCTTAATGTCAGTTCAGCTTTAAGTTTTAGAAAACTAAGTAAATTATTATAGTGCTAACACACAGTTTGCTGCAAGTCTTAACAGATTTCATTTGTTTTGGACGATGGGATGAACATTGCTTCAGTGAAAACCTCTCTCAAACCAACACTGCAGTACTACCAGTAGGAAGAATATTACATGTTACATTTATGCCATGAATTGGAGAGAATACAGATAGAAGCTAAGAAATATGGTCATGTCGTTTGCAGCCACTTAACCAACTCCATTGTAAAGGTCAGGTATCACTAAAGAATATACATCTCCAAATAGTTTGCATCCTATTATAGATATACAATAACTCCAGCATTGCAAAAATTGTCCATGAAGCTCAGTTTGGAGGTGCTCTACAAACGAATGCCATTTTGTACAACTGACGCACTCTACGTGAGTTGGCGGATTCTAAACTTGATTTGGTCTGCAGTTGTTACTGAATCTCTTAAGAAACATTAGTGGTAGGTTTGTACTTCTTCAGTTTGGTCCACAGGGAGCTTCTTGTTCCTGGAATCCCAGGAGCAGTCTAGGGCCAAGAGCACCTTTCCTCCCCTGTGCCTGGCAAGGTGCACAAGACTTTCTTTCAAATCCAGGCCTCACTGCAGTATTTCATACCTTTGTCATCTTGAGACAGGATTACTGTAATGCATTCTACATGGGCTACGCTTCAGAATGCTCACACTATGGGGATGAGAGCCTTATGTACTACGACAGAAGTTACACCTGGTGCAGGAGGTGAAGTTAGCTCACGGACAACTGCATCAGTTCTCAAGAACTGCAGTGGCATTGAATTCTCCTCTGGGTACTATCCAAGGTGTTAACTTTTGGTTTATAAAGCCCTGTATATCTTAGGACCAGGCCTGCTCTCCCTGAGATTTATCATAGCATTTGAGGTCACCTGATGTGCTTGAGTCAATATTTGCTACATTTAAAACATTAAAGAATTGGTGAAGAGGCTCTGTACTCTTGAGCTCCCTCCTCATCCTGGTCTGACAGCACCCACTCTCACTGACCTGCCGAGCACAGCGCAAGGCCTATTCACAAGTATTTTCACCTGACGAGAGTGTGGACTAGTTTGGTCTGTAGGGGTGGGTGCCCCCTGAGGTCCACCACATGCTTGTGTACGAGCAATGGTATTATGGTTATGTGTTATTTACTGAAGTATGTGCATGTCCTGAAGGGCACATTTTATAACTACAAAAATACAGTTTGTCAGAGCAGTCAGATGTCAGCACCCCTCCAACCACCACTCATAAGACTTTAGACTTCAGCTGGTATGTTGACACAGCCATGCCATGCATTGTTGTAGGGGCAACTGAATAGTTCAGCTGTTGCAAGAAAGCGCAGTGAGGCACTCCATACCTTTAGAACAGACTCTTTCCCTGCTCCTCCCAATTTTTACATTTAAGCCATAAAATAAGATCCTGCCCAGATTATCACTAAAGCAGCACATGTTTACATTTTAGTGGTGCTTCATAGCATCTACTGGTCCTCAAAATAACGCTAGTTGTAATACATGCCTCTGGATCCTGCCATGAATCCAAGGATAAGAGCCTTTTCTGGCCTGGTAACTTTGTTTGCAGTCTTGAACATTTCCTGTGCGGCATACATTTGCTCCCTCTGCAACATATTAAAGCAAGTGTAGATTTCAGTGGAGAAAGTGCTATTGAAGAACACAGTAAGTTACATTCAACATCCAAAGATAAGACACAGGCTACATGGTGATCATTAGTCTTACAGAAAATAAGTCCACTCATTCCTTTTCATAACAGGCACATAGTGGCACACGTTGAGGTTGCAAAAGAGTTCACATTATAAGCCCCATTTTCACACAATTTTAAGGCAGTCACTTTTCGTGACAGAGCACAGACTTCCCAGGGACACCTCCGCTCCACTTTTCCTTAAGGACTACACCAACACATTTCAAACTTCAGCTGCTTCTGCTGTAAAAGTTTTTTAAGGGGAAAAAACCCCATGTGTTGAAGAATTTCTTTTTTATATGGAGAGGGAAGAGTCCGCTTCGCTGACTTGTGTGTGTGCAGAGGTGGCAAGGGAACAAAGTGTTAATTGTATGTGAATGAAAAAAAAAAAATCACTGAGGATGTTCAGGAGCATCTGCTTCTTCCATCCCTTTTGTGACGTTACAGATTCTTCCTACCCAGACTGGCAGGCCAGGGGGCTGCTGCTGGGACAGCTTCCATTAAAGAGATTTTTTTAAAGAGACTTAATATAGCAAAATCATTGAAAAGAAGGGGGAAAAAATAAAAAATAAAAAGGTCACACAACCCTTTCTTAAGGCCATGATTCTTCCAACACTTATGCACATGCTTAACTTAACACTGAAGACCTAAAAGCTCATGTTTGAGGGCTTCAGCCACTCACCTGCAGGGTTCAGGAAGGAATTCCAGCTCCCGACCCCCAATATACTCGGTTTTGTTTGATCTCCTACCTCCGAAGCATCAGAGAGGGCCACAGCTGGAAGTGGGACACTGGATGGGGGCAGGCCTGTGCTCTGAGGTGGTACTGAACATTTTCCCCTCTCACATGCTTAGCTGGCCGGTTCTTGCTGAGGGTCTAACTGATTGCCATATGTGGGGTCAAGAAGGAATTTCCCCCCAGGTTAGAGAGAGAATGTGTCTCTCTGTCTGGCATTCCTCTGCAGCATGAAACGTCACTTGCCCAGATTATCTGGGTCTCTCTCACTTAAACCATTTCCCTTCCATTGCAGGGGCCTTGGGTATTGATGCACCTCAGTCCCTCCCATTCTGCCTGTGGCACATAATAGTCTAGTCCCCTTGTAGGCTGTAATACTTTGGTCTAAGTTTAGTTGTTGGGTTTAGCGTGCAGCTGCTGGATGGTGTTGGTGGTCTGTGACATACAGGATGTCAGACTAGGGATCTGATGGTGCCTTCTGACCTTAGAACCCTATGACCTGGGACTACTCATGTACTTAACTTCAGGCATGTGCATTAGAGTTTACAGGATCGTGACCTTAATCAGCATCAGAAAAGAGATGTAGTCCAGCAATTTGAGTGTCTGACATTTCCTGCATTTTACAATATCTGACCATTCAAAACTTTCACTTTAGGACGATCAATTGCTATCTTCTTCCACTGTACAGTCACTGCCATCTGTGTCAGTTTATATTATAAGTCCTCTTCAGACAAACATGAGTACCAGTGATGGTGGAAACACACCCCCATCCCTCACCCCATTTGTCTCAATGTGTGACTGTAACCTCCTCACTGGGACCATATACTGTTATGAAACACAAATGACAAGTTTTCTTGTTGTTTTTTAAACCTAAAAAACAAGGAAATCGGGTAAAGAAATCTACCCTACTGAACCATTATGTTTGCACAGATAGAAATCACAAGACACATGAAAACATCCAATAGCAACGTTAACTAGATGGCAGAGCACTTCTATTTTCTTTGGTTAAAAGATGTACTTTCCACAGCCTCCTGAATGCCAAAACCCAGCATTTGCCAACCCATCAAAGAAGAATTAATATACTACTGAGGTTAATAGTAAAGATTGTGATCCTGAATGAAAACTGCTTTTCATCTACAGATACATTATTACTTACCGTGAGAGAAAGGCTTTTCTTGGGTGGTGGCTGCTGCGGAGTTTGGGGGGCTACTTGTGGAGGTTGTGCGGCAGGGGAAATGGCAGGAGGCGTAGTAGGTGTTAGGGGTGAAGTAGGTGTGGCTGCAGCTGGATTTGAGTTACTGTTATACATGGGTGTTCGTTGTTTGAACTGAGCAGGAAGAGGAGTAGTGTTTGGAGCTGTAGGCTCTTCGGGTTGCCTGTTAGTCTGTATGGCCTCTCGCACAGATCCAGCTGCATGAACAAACATAACAATTAAAAAAAACACACCTGCAATTGGATAAGGGTCTCAGATACTTCAGTGCCCTTTAAAAGTACCTAGATACAGACAGACAAGAGTTCCAGAGAGCCACGTTTTAGTGATGTGATTAAATGAGCCATTTATAGATTACACTTGAAAAACTACATTCTCTCTCTCTCTTTCCACTGCATTCCCTTTAGCAATAATGGGAGACAGTTCAGGGACTTCCAACTGGCAAATCTGCGTTGCACTATATTTAGCAGTCAAATTTGTATTTAATGGAGTCTGCTTTATAAATTTTTGAGTTTCTACTCCATAATTATAAGAATAGCACAATTATTGTAGGAAGACCTATTATGCAGGAGCTGAGATTAGAGAAACGTTTCATTATCCAAACTAAAAATTAGAAGCAACTTCTCAAAGGAAGTCAGAATTAATTCCCAGTCTCAGCCAGTCAGTGAATATTGAGAAGACAGATTGAAAAACAGGCTAAGCAACAGGAATTATAGAATTAAAATCCAGTCCCTGGATCACTTGTTGTTTAGAGCAGTGCTTCTCAAAGCTGGTCCACCACTTGTGCAGTGAAAGCCCCTGTCGGTCCGGGCCGGTTTGTTTACCGGCCGATCGCGGCTCCCACTGGCCGCCGTTCGCCGCTCCAGGCCAACGGGGGCTGCGGGAAGGGCGGCCAGTACCCGCGCCGCTTCCCGCAGCCCCCGTTGGCCTGGAGCGGCGAACCGCGGCCAGTGGGAGCCGCGATCGGTTGAACCTGCAGACGCGGCCGGTAAACAAACCGGCCTGGACTGCCAGAGGCTTTCCCTGCACAAGCGGCGGCCTGACTTTGAGAAGCACTGGTTTAGAGGACCACTGAAAAGGAAAGGGTTATTGGAGAGGCCTACTCTTGGAATGACAGATGAACTCTCCCTTCTCTCCCAAAGCGGATAAGCAACTAGTACAATTAAACCCCAAAACCACACACAGTAACTATTTCAAATCCAGTTTGAACTCAAAACATTTTAGTGGAAAATCCCAGACAATGATATCAGCCACAGCCAGTCACAGATTCTACAATTTATCAAGTTATAATCTTGTCATTTGAAGATTCCCACAAGGTTTTATACACTGTACCTATCTATGAATCACTTAGCTTACCATGACATGCAGCTTACTCTTGGCTTAAACAAAGAAGCTGGGTAAAATTTTCAAAAGCCCCTAAGTCCCACTGACTCCTAAGTGACTTAGGGGCTATTGAAAATGCTTCTACTATTTAACAAAGCTTAGAATCATTATAAACAATTTAGGGCAGGAAGTGACGAATATGACCTTATTCAATTGAAACTAGACTGGGGGGGCGGGGCATGGGGAGATCAAAAGGGGGAGAAAAAATTGGCAGAATGTAAGTGCATGAGTTGGGATTTCAGCAAGACACCACATTAACAGCTTTCCTCTTGCAGGTTGTTAATAGCCAGAGTGATGCAAGATGCACAGTTTGTTTTATTACATAAAAAACAGGTCAAACTATAAAGCAATTAGATCCTGAATATGTGAAGTATGGCACTGACCAATTTAAAATATTTCCTGCCACAACGATGAAACAAAATATTTAAAGAAAGAGGTTCTTAACCTTGACCGTGAAAACCAGAGAGGGCATTCAAAGCCATAAGTGGTATATGAAATAAAGAGATACGGTCACCACAAATTAAGAGGGAAAAGGACAAAAAGTAAGACAAACAATATTATAAATCTAAGGTTTTCAAGGACTTTTAGATCAACTGAAGCATAGGTAAAGGTGGAAGGGGTTAATCAAATGGTGAATGGGGTACACACCCGTTGTAAATTTGAGGGTCACTCTAAAAATAGGTTGCCTATTTATTTCATGGACAGTTGGTATGAAGAAATAGAAAATATATGCATAATTGAGACTGTATATTTGAATAAGCCCCCAGAATTCAATGTTCATATTGTTCTCTACTTTTCACTTTAAGACATTTAATCTGGTATAACTTGTGTTTTTGATACAGTTTACTGTGGCCCAATTTGTAAACTGTGCATCCAGTTTTAGGAGCCAATTTTTCCACCCACAAGGAATTACAGGATTAACTATGAACTGCATGAACAAAGTGGTTGATAAGAATTGCTAGGGGGCACATAATTTGGGGCCCTGTAATTCTAAAATGGATTATACTTTATTCATTTAAATAAGGATATATTATTAAAAACTCCAGGAACATGTAACTTACTAAAGCTAATGGACATGGCACCTGGAAAACACAACCTTTGGCAAGCTTTTATGTTTATTCTATAAAAGTAGGAGGGAGGTTTGTATTAATTACAGAGTGAGAGGTAGTCTTTTCTGCCAATGAAAGCACAATACTGGGAATTAGGATCTCTTAGTTCTATCCCTGGCTCTGGCATTAACTCATGTGACCCCAGGCAAGTCACTTAACCTCTGTATCTCATTTTCTCCATCTGTAAAACAGAAAATACCTATCTGACAAGGACATTGACAGTCTAAGACATTTAAAGATTCTTGAAAGAGAGAGATCTATGCAACTTCCAATGATAGTAAACCAAAATATTTGGTCTTCATTATATGTACTTTAATTAAACAAGACCACGTTAAACTCCCTGGCTACAAAATACAGATATCACACATGATCCAAAAGGAATAGTTAGAAAGGAAAAATAAAATGCAACTAGCAAGGCTCAGCACTTCACGTGATGTTTTTTCTGCAGTTAGATACAGCGCTAATACAGAAAACAACACTAGCAGCTGACACTGCTGATGCTTCAGGCCATGTACTTTCCAGAGCTCCCAAGCTGCAGCCAGAGAGATTTATACAGGGCTTCTGAGAAATTTGGAACTCTGTTTCTGAGCCAAGCTTGTGTAAATTCTACATGTGCCCGTCTGCAGTGACCACTGTGCCAAAGTTCCTGAACTGAAAAGTAAACATTGCTACGGTAGGAATCTGTACACAGGCACCAGGGTAAAGAATGTTGCATATAATTGAAATGTCAGTTCTTTGTTAACTGTGAATGTATCCCAAAGTGCTTTGTTAACGAATCACTATTATTTAGGTGCAATAGATATCTTACAGACCTGTATGATGACAAGTCCTTGCTCCGTTGTGCGTATGGGAGGGAGGGGGAGTGTTAAACCTTTTGATCCCATGGCTAATTCTGCACTTATTTTAATCCTTCCCTATTTTCTATTATTGAATGTAATTTGATTTTTGAAAAATTTAAGCACTCAACTGTACCTAATAGACCTTCATAAAAACGCAAAGGAAAAAGGTGAGAGGGTGGACAGAAAGATAGGTTGTGATTGAACACCATGTGTTAAAGTAGTAAGCCTTTAATAATTTATACAATTATTGTTTAGCACTTGAGAAAGTACCTCTCTCTCTTTCACACACCCAGGCCACAAGGCAATCTTTGGACTAATGTACATTGCTAATGGCTTACAATCAGATTGCCTATAAAAAGACCAAGCAAACGAACCATTTAAGGGGATAAGAGTACCTTAGCCTTAGTCAGATCTATAATTAAAAGTGATTTCATAGCTACTTTTAAAGTAAGAATTTTCTTTTAAAAATAATGTAAATGATGTGTCTTTTGTTACTAAAAACTACAAGCCTTCTCCTGCAACCCTTACACAAATAGTCCTGTTGAAGTCAGTGAGAATACTTACACCAGGGAGGGTTGAAGGATTGTGTCCTGCATTTGTAATTACAAATGAATGGCAGTGAAAATATATATGAGAACCAACGTATTAATAAAGTGCCAGTAGCAAAAATGATTATTTTACCTGGCTGCACTTCGGAGCTTGGGATATAGGAGGAAGATGGAACCACGCTGGGGGTTGCAGGCAAATAGCTTGTAGACGGTAGTGCAGACTCATTGTTCAGAGGGCCAAGTTTCTGTAAAACAGTAAATGGTTTTGCAGTTTTGCAGCCATATATAACATGGCTGCATGGAAATTCTGACCTTTTACATACAATGTCAACTTTGTCATTTTTCCATTAGCGCTTTCTTTTTTGGCACTTGCTTAAGAATTTATCTACATGGGAGATTTTTCCAATTATAGTTAACTGCTATAATTATATATCAAGAACTCCTCCAGAATAAGAGCGCCTTATCTTAAATGGCTTCCAACGCAATATAACTAAACTGGAAAAAGGCACTCTTATTCTGGTATAACAGTGTCCACACAGGGACTTATGCTGGTGTAACTAGTGCAGTTTGAATTCACAGCCTACCTTTTACTGGTATAATTTCCCTGTGCAGATAAGTTGTAGAACACCAGAAACTCCCTGAGATGTTGTCAGTCATTCCAAGTTTATACAGAATTAGCAGCTTGCAATGATAATCCACCTTTCGGCTTCCACAAACTCCTCGCATCCCCTTCTAACCCTCAGAAGAGAAGATCGACCCTAAAAGCTCTCACTAGTTTTCCTAGAACACATTTAAGTGTTCATTCTGCATTGTATATAGTTAGCAAAAGACATCAAGAATAGAACAATATTTTGTGGAATCATTACAAAATAATTATTCACTTAGAGGTAAGCTTTAAAGGTGATACAGAACTAGCCTTTAGAATAAAATATCCCAGCATTATGCAGCACAATTTCACTGCAACTTAAAGTCCTACCTGGGTAGACACAAGGCCAGCAGCATAATCTGGAGTTGCATTTTCCACTACTGTTTCCTCTTTGGCTTGTTTTTCCACCACTTCTGTATCTATTGGATAGAAAAGATGGAGTTAGTTCAAGTTAACTTTCCTAATTCCCGAACTAAATTTTTTTTAGAGTGATCCATGTAAAAAAGATTAAAAGAAAATTGACAAAAATTACTTAAAAAAAAACAAAAACAAAACAAAAAAAACCAACCATGTGTTACAATGCTGGTAAAATCAACGTTTTTCATATAAAATATCCAAATGGTTTCATAATCAAGCTGATGCTTAAATTAACCACAAAATTTACATTTCACCAAGATACGGAATCTGAGCAAATCAGACAGAACAGGCCAGCTTCAGAGAAACCAAGCACAGCTATCCATCACACTTATTACAATTGTGATTTCATTCATAAAAATGTATTTAACTTGTTTTGTATCTTACAAAAATGAATTGAGATTTGTTTTCATTTAGCAAATTGCAAAATAAAGAAAGTGTTCCAGGAAAAACTTGCCACCTAATTTGTTTTCTGCATGTGTTTAAGTAGCCCAGTCTTTTCATTCAGGATGATTATTAAATAATGCTTAACATGTTTTTTCATTCTTTTAAGATCATTCAACATAAATCTTGAAGACCCTTTATATCATATAGATAATGATTCAAAATTAAGCCTTTAAAAATTTCACTTAGTTATGCAATAACTATAGAATACACAAAAATATTTCAGAACTTTTTTTTAACTGCAACACAAAAGGAAAAGCTAATGTCATTCATCTTTGTTGAGATGTTTATATGTTCACAGGGGCACAGATAGTTAGTTCAACCCTCTCAACATATTTCAAGGGCACATGGCATTTTAATTAGTGGAATTCAAAAACAAACATGGCTACCTTTAATTCTTCAAGTGCTTGCCCATGTCCATTCCAAAGTAGGTGTGTGCTCACCCCGAGCACAGCCACTGGAAAGTTTTTCCCTCAGTAGTATCCGTCAGGTTGGCTTCGGTGCCCCCTGGAGTTGTGTGCTCATAGCGCCGCTATAAAGGGTTCTACCGATCTTTTTTACCACCTGTGACAGTTGCTGGAACTTCAGCTCGTTCTTGCATTTCCCCACAAGTACCCCTCTCAGTGGATTTTGTTCTTCCATCGTACATAATTATTTGTAGTGGTAAAGTTTCAGTTATTTAGATTACTGTACCCTGCCTAGCAGGGTTACCTACCCCCCAAGCACCAGGGCATGCCTTGGTCTCCAGGGTTTAAGCCTTGTGCGTCGTGCCACGAGCCTATGCCTGTTAGTGACCCCCCGTTCCAGCTGCCTCAGATGTCTGGGGGACACCTACATGCAGGAGCATTGCAGAATCTGTAAAGGGTTCAGGCCCCACACTAAGAGAGAAAAGGACATCAGACTTAAATTCTTCCTCATGGTGGCGGCACTTCATCCTCCCTTGGAGCCGAGCACTTCGACTCAGAACCGAGTACTTTGGCCTCAATAAGAAGCATCCCGGCTTCTCTTAGAGAGATGCAGCGCCATTCTGCTTCTCTGGCGCCTAGAAAGGATGTTTCTTCTGCTTTCCAGGACTCCTGGCACCACTCATCCCTGGTGACAAAGAAGATCGCTCCTCTAAGGGACTCTCGGCACCGCTCTCCATCGCCGGTGCTGAGAAAGAAGCAGAAGAAGACGGGGGCGATTCCCAACCCCAAGATCCATGAGACACAGAGACACTGGCAGACTGTGACCCATGCCAGGCTGCTCTAAGATGCCAGCAATTTGCTAGTACTGTTGACTCCAGCCCTGGAAAGGGCACCATTGAGTCCGACACCTTTGGCTCTCTCGTGGTGGAGGGTCCATCGGAGCCCAACTACTCTGTTGATGCCATCCACATCAGAGGTGTTTGAGGCTGTGAGGGAGGTATTATCGCTCCCGGCACCGCCATCCCCTGCCGTACGGGAGCTGTCAGTGGCGGCACCAGAGACAAGAGCTCCCACGGCACCGCGGCCATCAAAAGGGAAAACCGGCCATGATGGCACAGCACCAGTATCCTCCCTTCCAGCACCGCTCACTGGCACTGGTCAGCAATGCTCCATCCTGGTCACCTGGAAGGGAGTCCTCGGAGTCTGACTCAGAGGCAGAGTTGTATGTCTCCTGCAGGAGCCAGCACTGCTCCAGCCAGCGTTACCCAGGTCAATGGGCCAGGTCATTCCACCAGCGGCCTAGCCACCAGCGCAGTGGCAAATGTCATTACAGTGATTGTTCTGGAATGCCTGGGCCTTTCCACCAGTCCAGGGGTCATAGTCCAGGAGATCCTACTCCGTTGTTTCAGAGTCTGGAGCACCCCCACCACATCCCTCAGAACAGGAACCATGTTCCAGTACTGAGCCCGGTGCTAAATATCAAGACCCAGCACTGCGAGACCCAGCCAGTGCTGAGAATGAGGAACAGTGCTCCTTGCCTGTACAGGCCTCCTCTTCCTTCTCCCTTGACGAGGCAGTGGTGGGAACAAGCATAGCACCCTCCTGTATAATGATGATTATAGGGAGCAGAAGTGAATTCAGAGCCCTAGTTGAGGAGGGAAAATCTGTGGCAAGGGCATCTCTACAGGCAGCCTTGGACACGGTAGATTCTGCAGCCTGATCAATGGCTTCGACAGTAGTTATGAGGAGAGGCTCTTGGCTTCAATCCTCGGGTCTATCCGATGGGGTGTAGCAGACCTTACAGGACCTCCCTTTTGAGAGTATGTCATTCTTCTCAGAGCAAACAGACACCAAATTGCACAGCCTCAAGATCTCAAGAGCCACCCTGACGTCCCTAGGGCTACATACACCAGCCCTTTCTAGGACCACTAAAAGCCCCAAAGAGCTGCTCACTTCTTCCCGCCCCAGTCCCGACAGGACTATATTAAGAGGAGGAGCGGGGGCTACAAGAGAAGACCTCTACCCCAGTCCTCATCTGCTTCCATGCCTGCCCCCCAAGACAAATCGGCGGGGTGGCAGACCTTTTGAGGGGACACTCGGGGACAACATGTAGATCAGATTTCCCCAATTTTTGTGGACCAGTTATCCCACTTCTATCAGGAGTGGGCCCGTATTACCTCAGATCACTGGGTGCTACACACAATAACACTGGGATACACCCTTCAATTCAGTTGTTCCCCTCTTTCGCACCCCACCCCCGTCTCTCTTTAGGGACCCTTCTCACGAGCAACTTCTAGCATAAAAGACATTCATCATTCCCTCCCTGTATTCAGGGAACTGGTATGCTGCCCTCGATTTGAAGGATGCTTATTTTCATATTTCAATCTTTCAGAGACACAGAAGGTTCCTTGGATTTATTGTGAATCATGTGTACTACCAATTTGCCGTGCTCCCATCTGGCATGTCAGCAGCCCTCTGGGTGTTCACAAAGTGCATGGCAGCCTTCCTGAGGAGATGGGGTTCAGGTCTACCCTTATCTCAACAGCTGGTTGATCAGAGGTCGGAGCAAGGCCCAGATAGAGACATGTATAACACAGTCAACTTTCTAGGAGTTAGGTCTGTTAATAAATATACAGAAGTCTATTTTCTCTTCAATTCAAAAGACAGAATTCATCAGGGCGATTCTCAGTTTGGTCCATGCCAGAGCCTTCGTCCTGGAAGCCCGGTTCCAAGCAATAGGGGTGCTCATAGAAAGCTTCAGAAACCACCCCATTACCATGGCACGAGACTGCCTAAAGCTCCTGGGCCATGTGGCATCATGAACCTATGTGGTGATGCATGCAAGACTACAGTTCAGACCCTTTCAGGCATGGTATACCTGGACATGGTCATCACACTTCCCTCATCAGCGATCGCCTCCTTTCTTTGGTGGTTAGACAAACCAAGTCCCATTCTTGAGACCCCAACCATCAATGTCTGTCGTCACAGACATGTCAGCAACGGGCTTGGGAGCTCACTTTGGGACCCTCAGGACTCAGGGCCTCTGGAAGAGCTCTTGCTACACATCAACATCAGGAGCTCAGGGCGATTTGCCTAGCCTGTCAGCAGATCCTTTTCCAACCATCACGAGTGGTCCATCTGTCCAGATGTCATGAAAGGCATCTTTCAGAAGTGGGGGACTCCCCAGATAGATCTGCTCGTGACAAAGCATAACAAAAAATGTCTTCAGTTCTGCTCCTTCCTGGGTCACTCAGACACTTTTCTCCTCCCGGGGACGGACCATCACTTCTACGCATTCCCTCCCATCCCTCTCATTCACAAGGTCTTGCTGAAGGTTAGAAGGGACAAGACGCATCTAATAGCCCTGGCATGGCTATATCAGCACTGGTTCACCACCCTACTACACCTCTCGGTGGAAACGCCAATCCTCCTGCCTCCATTTCCAGACCCAATATCCCAGGACCACAGCCATCTACATCATACGAACATCAAGTCCCTTCATCTCACGGTCTGGAAGTTCCGTGGCTGAACCCCACAGAGCTAGCATGCTCTGAGCTGGTTTGTGAGGTGCTTTAAAAGAGCAGAAAACTGTCCATTAGAGCCACTTACCTGCCGAAGTGCAAAAGATTCTTGAACTGGTCTATGCAGAAGTGTGTTTCACATGCACAATCAACACCACTTTTCATTTTCGATTACTTACTCCACTTGAAACAACAAGGCCTAACCGTGTCATCTATTAGGGTCCATCTAGCTGCGATCTCGGCTCTTCACCCATGGGTGAATGGTCATTCTGTTTTCTCAAACTCTAATTGGAGTCATTTTCTTAAGGGCCTGGAGAGGTTATACCCCCAGATATGGCAGCCACTCCCTCCCTGGGACCTCAACTTGGTGTTAGCAAGGCTAACAGTTCCTCCATTTGAACCGCTGGCAATGTGATCTCTGCTCTATCTATCCTAGAAGGTGGCCTTCCTGGGGGCCGTTATTTCTGCCAGAGGGTGTTGGAGATCTGAATCCTTACTTTGGAACCACCTTATACAGTCTAGTCTTCAAGGACACGGTTCAATTGCAGCCACATCCGGCTTCCTTCTAAAGGTGGTCTCACAATTCCATAGTAACCAGGATATCTTCCTACTGGTCTTCCTCCCTGTTGGCATGCAGCTTCGGATAGAACAGAGACTCCACTCACTGGAGGTCAGACGTGCACTAGCCTACGCAGAAAGACTAAATCATTTAAAAAAAAAAAAAAAAAAAATCTACTTGGCTTTCTGTAGCCATTGCAGACAGAACGAAAGGCCTTCTAGTCTTGGCCCAGAGAATTTTATCATCACATATCCACACATGCTACGACCTGGCAAAGGGCCCTGCTTCTCCTGCCCTGACGGCGCATTCTATGAGGGCTCAAGCATCTTCGGTGGTGTCTGTAGCTCCAGTTCCTAATCAGGACATCTGTAGAGCTGCAATGTGGTCGTCAATTCACTATTTTGCATCCCATTACGCCATCACCCAACAGGCTAGAGATGATGTGGGTTTCAGCCAAGCAGTATTAACAATCAGCATGCCAATAAACTCCAAATCTTCCACCTGCGCCATGGCTTGGGAGTCATCTTCTTTGGAATGGACATGAACAACACATCTCAAAGAACAGTTATGGAAGGTTAGTAGCCATTTTTTCAAAGGGAGGAACCTCCCCTCAAGTTTAAACCCATCTGAGTTGATGTTAGTTTTAATTAAAAGTTGGATTTAAGAAAATGAAATTGATAGGATATATCTGGATCTTGTTCTCAAGGTAGTTTCGATTATTAACATTTATACACCTTACAGACATGCTGTACCAACCTAAAGTCTTTCTTCTTCTCTTTGCTTCACGACCAGCACCAACCATATCCAACTCTGAGATATCTAGTAGCTACCCAAAAAAAAAAAAAATTATTATTGAATTGAAATGCCTTACAAAAGGTATTTCATAGAATCACAGAAATGCAGGGCTGGAAGGGACCTTGAGAGGTCATCAAGTCTAGTCCCCTTTGTCAAGGCAGGACCAAGTATACCTAAACCACTTCTAAAGGGTGTTTGTCTAACCTGTTCTTAAAAACCTTCAATTCCACAGCCTCCTTTTGAAGAGTATTCCAGAGCTAAACTATCCTTACAGTTGGAATGTTCTTTCTAATATCTAATCTAAATCTTCTTTGCTGCAGATTAAGCCCATTACTTCTTGTCCTACTTTCAGTAGACATGGAGAACAATTAATCACTGTCTTCTTTAAAGCAGCCCTTAACATATTTGGAAACTTATCGGATCCCCTCTCTCCCACCCCCCGTCTTCTTTTCTCAAGACTAAACTTGCCCAGTTTTTTTAACCTTTCATCATCGATCAGGCTTTCTAAACCTTTTATCATTTTTGTTGTGGACTCTCTCCAATTTAGCCACATGTTCCCTAAAGTTTGCCGCCCAGAAGTGGACATGATACTGCAGCTGAGATCTCACCAGTGTTGAGCACAGCAAGACAATTACCTCCTGTGTCTTATCTAGAACATTCCTGTTAATACACCCCAGAATATTAGCCTTTTTTGCAACTGCATCACTTTGTCAGCTTATATTCAATTTGTGATCCACTACAACCACCAGATAGATCCTTTTCAGCAGTACTGCAACCTAGCCAGTTATTCCACATTTTGTAATTGTGCATTTGATTTTTCCTTTTTAAAAAAAGAGTAGTACTTGATTTGTAGTACCTGATGAAATACTTTGGAAACTAACAAAAAAATATTAACTGCTCTATAACCCATGTCAGCAAACTATAGTTCACTTTTGATTAGAGGTTGGGGACTAATGGGAAAATGCAAGAGTATTTAAAAAGGCTATTACCTACCTTCACTCCTCTTTCTTTGCGCAGAGGTGTTCTTGAAGGAGGTATAGGGGTTCTGTTTCCAGCAGGGCTAAATACACTAGGTGCTGTGGGACTCCTGAATGGAGCTTGTTTTGGTATTCCTTTGAGCGGGGCTTTGAAAAAAAAAAAAATCAGCAACATCAGTTGTAATGAACATCCACTTAGTTGAAAAGAATGATGAGACCTGGACTCCTAGAGACTTCTCATTTCTTGTACTGTAGCTTTAAAAGCTTCTTGGATGGAATTGACTATAGATATACATCAGATGCACCTCAGAGGTTTATTTTAGCCTGCAAAAAATGTTAATAAAAGGAGTTCACTGGGTCAGAGTTTGTGACCCAAAGGTTTAAGGATGAGCCATTATTATTACAGTTAGGTGCATACAGATATCTTTTCATGCACAAGAATTTAAATAAAGCAGTCTATTAAAAGAGACATATTGCTACCAAACTACATCAAGCTCTGCTTACTGCTAAGGGCTGTATTTAATCAAGGTGAATTATAGGCGCAGCTGGTAGCACCTCCTATAGTTAAGACTGCCTGACATTTTCCGTGATATGATGATGAGTTTTCAGTTGCTTATAACTTTACCATGCTTTAACCTTTTGAGATGAAATTTACCATGTTATTTGTGTATCTCTGGTTGAAATACACAGGGAATTGCAGGAGCCAGAGGATGGGGAGGGTCAGAGGGGTGCAGCAGCTGGTGATGAGGGTGGATAGGAGCAGAGAGTGATGATGGGATTGCATAAGAGAAGAGGTACAGAGGGAATGTGGAGGATAAAAGAAACATGGAGTGACTACCCATTCCCTGAATGAGACAGAGACCCTGTGGAAAATAATAGTATGTAATCATGTAATTAAAGTCTAAATCATAATGCAAGGGTGCCAAATGAAGCTTTAACACAAGCAGCTTTAATTTGGACATTTCCTAACTTCTGAGTCCTTGACTTTGCAACCTTAATATGCTTTAAGATGTGTTTTGGATGCATATATAAATAAAACAGGAAAGCACTTAGCTTAATTTTCATAAGCTATTAAAAAGTTAAGCTATGGGAAGGAGCAACGTATTGGTTAGCAACTTCCCTCAAACAAGCAGTTAGAAGCCATCTTGATGTCTCCAACCTTCCCCTTTCTTAGAAAGAGGACAAAAGTAACTGGTGTTCTACTTGACTTTCCTGCTTTCAAATCAGGTTTTTGGCCTGGATTTAACAGAGTGTACCCATTCATTTTGTTGGCTGATTATCTTCTTCTATGCATGGAGGGAATTCAGGTTTCCATGTAGAGATTTTATTTTAATTGTCCAGCGACCTTTGATGCTATTGACCATAAGCTTTTGAGACTCTCCTGCAGATCCTGATGATGGGGGTAGATAAGATTGCATTTTGATGCTTCTCTTCTTTCCTCTCAGAGATCCAAGCATGATTTTGAGAAGCTGTTCAGATGTTCTGAAGGTTCTCATGTGTTATGCAGAAATCTGTTCTATCACCTTCCCTTTTCTTGTGAGGGCACTTGGGCAGACAATAACATGTCTCTACATCTCCCTGTCACCAGACACTGCCAAAGGGGGAGGGATAGCTCAGTGGTTTGAGCATTGGCCTGCTAAACCCAGGGTTGTGAGTTCAATCCTTGAGGGGGCCACTTAGGGATCTGGGGCAAAATCAGTACTTGGTCCTGCTAGTGAAGGCAGGGGGCTGGACTTGATGACCTTTCAAGGTCCCTTCCAGTTCTAGGAGATAGGATATCTCCATTAATATTTTTTTTTTTTTTTTTTAAATGCAGCCTCACTGCCTTCCAACTGCCTGGTTGAGAAAAGGCAGATAAGAGCACAGATAACTGTAGTTCCAGAAAACATCTATTGTAGGTAGAAGAGGAAATAGAGATGGAGAAACTGCATTGCCTGAAACTGCTTCCAGCTGCATAGATGTTCCTGAAGGTGTGAGAGGGTGCAGCGTGCCTCATTAGCTACATAGAGGAGAATAGGTGTTTGTCTCTAACATTCTATCATTTGTTGAAAAAAGTTATTGAAAGTAACTATGCCAAAAACAACCAGCTGTATTTAGCAGTGATAATCTGTCAGCCAGAGTAATCCTCTGCGAAGGAGTCTACACCATCACTCGCTTCCTAAAAAATGCCACAGCCTAACCTGCACTTCTGGAAGTTGCACACAGGCAGGAGTGGCTGCAGGAGCAGGGTACATGTCTGCACTCCAACAGCAGGTCTGGCTACCATGCTCCTACTCTGGATGCATCCTCAATGTGACCCAATCTGAAGCACACCTCTCTACCTTGGTCTCCTACACATACTGGTAGATTTCACTTGTCTGGTTTTATATGAGGCAGTCCTCTTTTTGGCTAGTTTGTCCCCCATCCAGTACTAGGACAAAACTGGACATGGTTTTGTCTAGTGCTGGATGGGGGATGCCATTTTGAAGAGTGCGCCACTCCATCCCTGCCAGCGTGATCTTGCATGCATTGTGAATGCAGGGTCACACAGGCAGGGGTGGGGTCATGCAGTTCCCAGAAGTGGTGGGTTGCCCAGTATTCTGGGAATCTGTGGATGGCCACATTAAGTGTGTGTGTGTGTGTGTGACACCAGCACTTAACATGTGACAAATGCCCAAAATGTTTACTAAACTTTCCGCCTCAGCAGTTGTGTGGTGTGACCCAGGATGTCTTGGTGCCAACTGGCAGAGGGCAAAGGGGTGCATAAGTGATACAGGGATTCACTGGGTCTGATGTCTTCATATTAGTTTGCCAAGGGTGCAATGTAACCCTAGTGATCATAATCACTGTGAAATGTATACATGGATAATATGTAAGGAGTCTATATATCTATATCTATATCGAGAGAGAGAGAGAGAGAAAAAATTAGGTTCCTAAGGTCTGTGAATTGGAGCTGGTCACCAGAAGGTGATAAAGACATTTCTTTCAGGCAAGAGATGTTTGTCTGTCTGGCTATATGTAAACTGAGTATTGTGTGGTTCACAATGGATACCCATTTACAGTCTGAGCTGAACAGTAATGAAGGGATTTACAGGAAGAAATAACCCAGCAAAAGGGAATCCAGTTTACAAGTGAAGACAATAGATTTTTGGACTAGAACTGTAGAAAGAGGAACTCACTCTGCATCCTTCATGTAGGAAGTAAGCTGACAGCATGTGTGCTTTATGAAAAAAGGATCACAGCCAGGCTTCATTGAAAAATGCTGGGAAGACTTTGGGGTGAACTAAACTTAAACACCCCTTGGCCAATAAAGTAAGTCTACATTCTAGAATGCATATTATGAACTTTGTTATATGTAACCCTTTGCTTCCAATATTTCTACTTGCTATCACTTGGATCTGTTCTTCGTTAAATAAATATCTTCTTTTTACTGTAAACATATCTAACTGCTGGGTGTTAAGCAGAGCTGCGATCTAAGGTATAACTGGTAAGCTGAGATGTACTGTTCTTTTGGGAGCAGAGGCTCTGGGAATTCTGTGAGCATCCAGAGATCAGAGGTTGGGCACTCCAGGGGGACACGTGGAGAACTCGGGGGTTGGACTATGCCTATTGTTAACCTGTAAAGACAGCAGTGCTTGTGGAGCCTGGAAGTCAGTGATTGTATTTCCAGAGGCTGGTGAAGCTGGGGAACTGACCCATAGTAAGCAGAGATGAGGGCAGGTAGTATGGTTGTGGGGTACACCTCTACGTACCCCCAAGAAATTAAATGTAACATGTATCTTTGTGAAAATCTTAAGTGACCTACAACACATTCCTGCTGGCATCCCTTCCTGGGATTACAGGCACATCTGAGTTTACTGAAGCTTCTCAATCTGCCAGAGGAAGCCGGGGGCTTGGTGAAAAAGAGGCCAGAATCAGGAAGTCAGACAGAGGAAGGCACATGCATGGGGGCTCTTGCAGGTGAGACTAGCTCCTGCACACAAGGCAAGACCAATAGTGACTGACAGTGATGACATTTGTTATGTATGACCAAAGTATTAAACTGTTTAATACACTTTGAACCCTAGGCCACGTCTGATGGCACAAGGATTCAGAATATACTGACACCATTTTGTCCCCCACCACTTGTAAGATATAACCTATTTTAAAATGCCCTGAACCACCTCCTCTACAAAAAAATGTGTAACCAATGCTAACCCTGTAAGACTGTTTCCTACAGTGGCTACCCCACATACTAAGCTTTTAGAGTCTGCCCCTGCCTTTGCCCAAATGGCCTAATCCTCTAGCTCAAACAATAGCTTTAAAATTCAGAGGTCCTGGGCTTATTTCGCACTAGAAAAGCCTGACGAGTGGGATACAAAGAGAAACACTGTAAGCCTGGATTACACTCTGGCCAGGGAAGCTTGGGACAAACTTCTGAGGTTGACAGGAGTTTCAATCCCCACATGTATCCAGGGGATTGAACCTGAGACTTCTGGATCTAAAAATATGAGCCACTAGTGCTTGAGCTAAAGTGACAGCTTTATTAGCTCCAAGTCTAGAGTAGACAAACCACTATCTGTAGTCTGTCCTCTACCTGGGGACAAAGAGCCACACTTCATTAGGGTCGGAACCCCTGTAGTGTGGTTGTAAGCAGTATGTCTGATAAATTAGATCATCCTAAACCCCTTGTCATTGTTCTGAGATAACTCCAACACTACCATTATAACTTGTATCTTCAGCAAATTGTGTCCAAATAGCTTCTGTGCTACCAATATACCTTATCTTATACCAGTGTCAACCTTGATCAGTACTACTATATCAATGTCAACATTCAAGCAGTAACATTTTAAAGCTTAAATAACTATTAATTTAAAAAAAAATGCAACTTTTAACAAATATTCTTCCAAACTACTCAGAGCAAAGAATCAGACCAATTTTCACACTTCAGATTGCTGTGGGAGGGCCCTGAAGGAAAAACTTCAGGCACTAACATTGTTTAGTTGCATAGCAGTTTCAAAAACTGGCATAACTGGCCTTAATTTTTTTTCCACTACAAACTGATACAGAGAATTGAAGCAGTTCAGAAATTACAACAAACCCTTGGAATTGATCCTCTCAGAGCACTGACATTTTTTAGACTCTTTTCATCTCATTAAAATGGAAATCTTTTGAGTGCAATTTTAACTGTAGTGGTGCTACTGCTACCCTAAAATATTGAAGGTACTGATGCTTCAAGAAAATGGTACATTTATAGTTATTTACATTTAGAAAACAACTATTCTCAATTACTACAATATCCTTAGTAAGAGTTAGGCATTCTTTGCATCTCTCCGAGTCAGTGTTTGATAGAAGGGAAAATGCAGATAAAGCCTAATGCACAGAACTGTTTATGTTCTTGGTAATTATGTTTGACAGTTTTGTACCTTATTTTAAGAATTACAATAAAATATACTATTTTTATATATAACCTCATCTATACATGTAAGAAAAAAAATTCCAAGCAGGAATTTCAAACTATTTCACCTGGAATAATTACCCCATATTATGCTTATCACATATTCTCCTTTCCATATGTGAAAGTCAATTTAAGATTACTTCACTAAAGTGCATCATTATTTTTCTATTTTCAAGTTTCCATAGAGCTTCATTTCCCTCCTCTCTGAAATCCAGTTTTTAAAAATATAAACCTTGCAATTTTATTCTTTGCAAACACTATTTTACCTACATATGAGCTGTATAGACATATAAATTATTCTCTACCGAGTAATAATATAAAATGAGTCATACTTGTTGTATCTATTTTTTTGACCAGCCCCCTCCCTTTGGCATGGAAAGGCACTCCTGCAGTCTTCTTGAGCTGTTGTGCGGTTTCTGTTGCTATAAAGAGAAATGCTTTAGTTATTTCAGAATTTGTATTTGAAATGAAATGTACTGCACATCCTACCTAAAATTCTTTTAGGACCCAATCTAGTACAAGATGGGAAACTGTATCTTTAATTGACACAAGTCATCAATGTTTGACAAATCACATAATGCACTATTCGGAAAAAAAAAAAAAAATTAGATTATCTGTTACAGAATCCTTTTAAGTTACAGAAGTATGCAAAGTAACAAAAATAAACAATCTACCGTATATACTCGTTCATAAGCCGAATATTTTTGTAAAAATGTGACACATCAAACAGCAGGGGGTCGGCTTATAAACGGGTCTACACCAAAATTTCATGATTTTAAAAACTCTATGGAATCATTGAATTGAA
>NW_020664417.1:86546278-86586527 GCF_002925995.2 Terrapene triunguis | reverse complement strand
CAAAGTGCAGTGTACAGTACAATATTTTAAGTTCACTCAGTTAAAGAATGGCTGTGGCTAGACTTCCTGCCTTCTGTTAATGAAAATCCTCTTGGCTTTCACTCACAGTAGGCACACTGAGCAAGGGAAAGCATGCACTGGCTGCCTCTGCTCCCTGTTGCAAAAACATATGACAATAAAGCTCAGCTAGGTTCCAATTTCATTTTTGTGGTAAGAGCCCCAAGCATCTTAACCAAAGCTCTCCCTGATGAGTCTCTAAAACTGATTACTAAATATAACCACCAGAGAATCTAACCTTGCTTGTTTAGGGGGACAAAAAATCAGATTTTTTTAGTGCCTTCAAATCTGAACAGCATTTAAGATTACAAAAACAAGACTAGCATATTAACATGGTGACAGCCAGAATGGCTTCGATAGGCTTAGTCCTGATCTTCTGCACATTGTTGTGTATTGTGGAAAACCATCCAGCGCATATTCTTGTAAGAAGGGAAGATACGATATGTGTTCCTGTACTGAAGAACCAGACTGAATTCTATGCCTTCCTTTTACAATCTTATCTGTAACTGTATCTGATCAACTAGCTGGTTTACTACTTACATTTCTGCAAGAGTTCTGCTCGAAGAGTGGCACTTTTGGGTTTTCTTTTCAGCTGGAAGTGTTTCACTGGGGGAGTAAGTGGCCCAGCTAGTGTTGTCAAGGCATTTTTGTTTAAGTACTGGCACTCCAACGGCAACATAGCTGATGTTTCACATTCACTTACTGTATAAAGAGTTAACATAATGCATGTGGGTAAAAGGAGCTCTTGCACAGATAATTACAAGACAATTTCTATATAGTTTGTGCAGGTGATTTTTAACTTCAAAATATTTATTCAGGCACTGAGGGTAACTTCTGTTTTGCTCATAATCAGTATTCCAGAAACCTGCCAACTCTAGCTATGTTATAGCAAGTAACCCTTTACCAGGATTTAACAGGAAATATATTATTTTTTAAACGGCCATGTTAGATTTGTCTAGTCAAGTGTAAAATATTTTAAAAGTATTGTACATATTTCAGTACCCTGGAAAAAACAGCTGAAGATTAATCCTCAGAAGCTACATTTAAAAAAAACAAAAAACAGAAAACACAATCTGGCAGACCACAAAATACCGAGAGGTGAAGATTTCGACCAGCAAATGATCACTCCTATTTTCAAGCACGATGAAGTAATCTTTCCAAGGAGTTTTTCTATTACTTTGCTGCATCCTGGCTCCTATGACCATTTCTGTCCATTACATTCGGTGGCTTTTCTACACTTCCAACTTTTGGGATAGTTCTTGTATTGCACTAACACTGGTATTGCATCACTGGTAGTACTAGCATATACATGGCCCAGGCATTTTAACTGCCTCAGTCTAGTTTACACTAATGCGCTCACTGCTGCCATCAGTAGTGAAGCTGCACCAGTGGGACACTTCCTAAGAACTGCTAGTATAGTTGCAGTCCATCTATATAGCACAATAGTTGGCTCCTCGAAGTACAGATGTACACCCTCATCTTTAATGAGGCTCCATATGGGGGTTTGCCCACACAAAGCTCACTGCTTTGGGATCAGGGGCTTAGAGAGAAAGCGTAATATCATGCTATGGAAACTATGAACAAGTGCACAGAGCCTCTCTACTAATGTGACAGTTTTAAATAACAAATAGACAACAGGAAGTCCCTTGAAGATTAGTAAAAAAAATGCAAGACAGGAATAAAACAATGTTTAATTTATGATCTTTTAAACGTTTATACAAGTTTAATCCCAAAGTAATATTTATTAAATTATACATCAGTTTTATTTCACTTCAGGCACTCCTAACATAGTCCTATTGCCTCACATGGAACAGTTCCTGGGGCAAAGAGCTGCTGGATTAGACCCACATTTATTGCTTCCCATTAGATTCTTAAACATATAGGGTGTGATCCTGGCCTCTCTGACTTTCACCCATAGTGGTTTGAATGCAAAAATGTCAAATATGCAGTGCAATTTTAGACAACAACAACAAAAGATTTGCTTACCTTTTTCCCTAAGTTCTCCTAAAATATCTTGAACATTGGGATTCTGTTCTTCAAGATCAAGGTTAAGGGAGCCAGTATCTGGAAAGGATTTTAAAATATCAGCTACCATTAAGACCCAGGGGTCTGAATCCAAGGTAGCGAGCTGGATAATTTCAGTCAGTGCACCTTTCATCTAACAAAAAAGAGAAAAGAAAATCAACAAATTGGAAACAATTCTAAGAAGGTTACTTTGTATTTGGAAATATTTTCAGAAACCAGCACAAACATGCACAATATTTACTTCCTGTGGGGAACCCATATAAATTATTGTGCTCTAACACAGCTAAACAAGGCCTTTAAGCCACATGTCCAGGGTCATCTTTTTTGTTACAGTTATAACACAAAGAAAAGATGATTTTTAAAACTTATTTCAGGGGGTTCAACTGGGGAAAAAGGGAAGAAGTCACAAGATTGTAGTGGGGGAAAGTAAGTTTATTTCAGCTACTAATCAAAATATCTATGAGTTGGTAGCATAAATAAATAAAAATAAATAAATCAAATACAATCATCTCACTGAAATTACATATTGAAATTTGGTTTTAATCATTATACTTTATACACAGGTAGCTCAGTCCCTGAGAAAGTTGAAAATTCAGATTTAAAAACTTTTTTAATGTCTTATTTGAACATTAAAAATGGACTTTTTAAAATCTCTCCAGTCTTTTGCAGAGCTAAGATGTCAGCACAAGAAAAAAATAGAATCAACATAAACTATGTGACCACTATTAAGACATACTGGCAATACAGGGCCTTAACACTAAGGGTTTTAAGATCAAGTGCAAGGAAACTAAGAGTTAATACTGAGACGTGACCCTTTCCATATCCCATTGTGATCACATATTGCAGTACATATGGCACAATTTACACTGTTTTCGGGTATCCAAACACAACAAGACAAGTCAAGGAGAGATCTTCATCCTTAACTCTATATTTCCTTTCTCTTATTAATTTACAACAGGCCTTTTATTATTTGAACATATTTTGCTTGTTAAAAAAACATATTACACCAAAATAGTAGATTATTAAATTATAACCCAGTTCTCCTTTTCCAAGCACCTTTAGACCTCAGAAATAAAGTCAATGATCCTTTTGATTTTGCTGATTATATAGTGATCCCCCTGCCCCAACACACACACCCTAAATTACAGAAAACTAATTTACGGTCTCATTTATGCTGTGCACAGAAGTCTCCACAAATTTCTAATCCCTGCTCCCCCCAAAGTCTCCCTCTCCCAAATCCTCACAAGAAACAGTGCTTAATTTGTAATGAAAGAGGTGCCGGGGCTCAAGCAACTTGTTGTGGGGCTCAAGCAATTTTTTTACTTTCATAACCGATGTAGCAAGCCCAGAGGTGCCAGGGCTATGAACTGCCAAGCCTACAGGTGCTGGACTCAGCCCTGCCACAAATTAAGCACTGCAAAAAACCCAGTGTCAGCCTAGAACAGAGGGCAAGACAGCCAAATTGGGCTTCACCCTCCACCAGAAGCTGCTTCCGCTACATTTTAAAAAAGGAATGAAGTAGGGAATGGGAGGGAAGAGTATGATACTTCTCAGGACAAAGGGCTGCTTTGACATCTCCAGTCCACAATACAAATTCTAGAACTTGAATAGAGATTTTCTGGGATTGTAAGTGTGAACACAGAACAGTCAATAACACTTTCAGTAGGTTTGAGTAATATGGTAAGGATGCTAGACCTGACTAAGCTGTCTATATTATGATTTCCACCAGTTTTAACACTGGTTCAGCTGACCTGATGGTAATTTTTTCCGTAAGTTTCCTCAGTGTCAAGATCTTTTGTCTCCTCTTCCCACCATTCTGTTAGTGCTTTTTCTTCAGGCTGCTTTCTACATATGGCCAAGCACCCTCAATGCCCTCCTTTATATATCTTCTCAAACTCCTCTTTTCTCTAGTTTTGTATCAGGAAGACCACCACTGGACTCTGATCCCAGATTAAGTTTACAGGTCAGGCAGTTAGAAAAATATGTATTTATTTGCAAACTGAGCATATCTGATATGCAAGTCAGAGGCGCACAGAATCTCACATGCCATTTTTACAGTTACTTTTCAAAGCAGAACTACATTTCAACATTGTTAATTTCATTATGGACCAAATCTTGAAATCCTTACTTAGGCAAATCTCTCACTGACTCCAACGAGAGTCTTGTTAAGCATAGACTTCAGGATCAGGTCCAACATAGTTTGTCAGTTGTCCTTATGGGTCTTGCCTGAAACGTCAATGCTTAGCAAAAATACTTTAAAAAAAAAAAGGAGTGAAATTAGTACTCGTGGAAATGAGAAGCTAATTACATTTTGTACAGACAGCCAAAAATATGGCAAGGCTTTAACTTGGACAAACATTGCTATAAAGATTAACATGAGGAAAGAAAACCCAACTAATTTTCACTAGTAACAAACAGCCATCGGAATTTTAAATAATCATAGCATTTGGGGATGGGAGGGAAGGGACAAGTTATTGGCAGCAGACAAGAAAACCAGACGAGCTCCAGGACTTCATCCAAGTAGTTCCTATTAATTTTCTTTCCACTTCTACCACTAATGCAGTGTGGATTAAATAGAATTATAAAGTGGTTTCACTACTGGCTAAGAAACCTAAACTGTTTTTAATGGTTCAGTGTCCATTAAGAAGGTGATGTTGAATAGGAGTCCACAAAGGTCTATTATTAATCAGCATTTTCATTAATCTGAAGAATGGAGTGGAGAGTATATTAATATCTGCAGATGATAAATGTCAAAAGGATAACATATATTCTAGTGGCAAGGAATTAAAATACAGTATATATTTAATAAAATGGGAAAATGGCCAAGATCAATATAAAATCAGATTCAATAAACTGCAAGATAGGAAATATGAGTGAGGGTCAGGGAAATGTAAAGGATGACAAATTAATACAGATAGTGATTGTGTTACATGCAGCTCAAAGAACTAAGGTGGCATAATATACCCCCCTTACTCCCGTATGCTGGTGCTTTATACCATCACTTCTAGTGTGCAGGAAGCAGCTGGCTTCCCACCCATGAAGGTGGATGGAGGTAGAAGGGGGCAGAGCCTTGACTCCGCACCCTTCAGTGTAGTTATGCTAGTGCAGTTTTACTCAGACTTTTGTACTGGTGACCCCTTTCACATAGCAAGCCTCTGAGTGCGACCCTCCCTTATGAATTAAAAACACGTTTTTATATATTTAACGCCATTATAAATGCTGGAGGCAAAGTGGGGTTTGGGGTGGAGGCTGACACCTCGTGACTCCCTGAGGGGTCCCGACCCCCAGTTTGAGAACCCCTGTGCTAGTGCATCAGGGAGTGCAAACACTACTCCAGGTTTAGACAATCTCTCTCCCAGGGTACTCCAGAGGCAGCACAACAACACACTGCCCAAACTGCAGGGCTAGATCATAATGACACAACCTAGCCATAAAGGAGTAAACACAATCCTGGCAAAAAAATGCACATGCCGCTATGGGTCATGTTAACAGGAGTATATTGTGCAAAATAAATAAGGATAATTATTCCTCAGAACTGCATTGAGCTTTCGATATCATTTCAAAACTCTGATTAACTGCAAAGGGTTTAGAAGAAAAAGAACAAAAGGTTAGGGAAATAAATCCATTAGGGAATGATTAGGAGAGCTGCCACGTTCAGTTTAGAGAAAAGCAGTATGAAGGATGAATTAAACAATTGCCTACAAATACACAGAGATGTTAAGAAGACAGGCACCAATTATTCTCATTAGTCAGTAAGGACAAACAAGTAGTAATGGGTTTATGGTGTGGTAAGGAAAATGTAGGTTAATTACCTACCCCACAGGAGTGCTGGAAGAATTAATTCATTAATACTTGTAAAACACTTGGAGTTCCTGAATGAAAGGTACCAAGGAAGTTGCAGGGGGGGGGGGGGGGGGAAGAAGAGCAGAACACTTAAGCAATGGATCAAGCTGCCAAGGGAGGTTTGTGAATCACCTTCACTGGATATATTCTTAGATAAACCTCTCTTGGAAGTGTCAAGTCTAGGGATTAAGAATGGGCAAGTGACCATCAAAAATCCTTTTTAAACCAAACAACACCATGTATTCTATAATCCCCACATTCATTGTAGTTCAGAAGTGGTTTCCAAATTATCCTGTTCCACTGTTAACCAATATACTTCACCCAGTGCTTATTTTAGAAGGATGAAAAATACTGTCTCTTTAAAAAGCCTATATTCAACCTACCATCCACAGAGCACAATATAATTTGATGTTTAAAACCTATCGTACACGATACAGCAGTTACACACACTGTACACACCATTCAGAGCCACAAAGCTGATGCAACATTGTTTCTAATCTCATAATATTTTCAGACACCAGGTCAATGCTCTGAGTCCTAACACCTGATCAGGGCAGACATGTACATGCGGAATAAAGAAAAACATGAGTACACTAATGAAGTCCAATCACACTGAATCTAAGTCATTTTCACAGGTCAATTCAACTCATAATACAACCTAATTAAAAAAAATCAGTCTGAATATACATTAAGACTTTTCACTCTTAGATAGCCCCAGCTCTCCTATATTAAAGTAATGTATTATTATTATTACTATTAGTTGTTGCTAAGGGATGACATTGTCTCAGTGCTGTACCCTATATAAAAATGAATACTGTTCTGGCCCAAAAGACTAAGAAATTGTAAGGTTATATGCTAAATAACAGCTGTTACTTGTTTTAAAGTAATCCGATAACAAGTGTGATTGTAACATTGTTTGACATGACTTCCTTAGCATCATCATTTAATTTGAGCAAGTTTATTATAAAACAATGCACTTTTGATGTAACAATTGTTCCTTCTCAATGAACTCATCACTAAATTCCCTTTGGTTAATAGCTTTGTTCCATTGGGTTACTTTATTAACAATACAAAACTAATGCAAAAAGTTTTTGGATCTGACTATACAATTTTTCATCTTCAACTGAATTTACCTATATAATGATTTTTTTTATGTTTATGTTTTAAGGGGGGTGAAAATGGAGGAAAAAGTCACTTACCCTAGCAGTTTTAACAGATCACAAGTACTCTGAAAAGGGACTAAAAAATTACATTGTGCAAGTCTCTCTCAAGACCAAGTTTGCTCAGTTTACAAGTCAAACGATAATATTTGTAG
Source organism: Terrapene triunguis (assembly GCF_002925995.2). NCBI lineage: Eukaryota > Metazoa > Chordata > Testudines > Emydidae > Terrapene > Terrapene triunguis. The sequence continues at coordinate 86,579,287 of NW_020664417.1, read as the reverse complement.
CTACTAGCTCCACAAACTCCATCTAGAATCGGAAAAAGCCAGCACTTCTGCCTCTGTCAATAACACCAGTACAAGTTTTTATATTCAGAACTTAGCTGGCTGTTTTGACAATACATGAGGTAGAATAGAAACTAGCTCACTCTTCAATAGTTTAAAGGAGTCTGCAAGGCTAACAAAAGTCAAAATGAGTGAAGTGACCTGCCAAACCTAATTAAATTTGGATTAATGTTAAGGCAGTATTTTAATAAAAAGTATCTCAGAAGTACTGTTCTTTGCAGCATTTCAATGGATTATTTTACAGTGCCACTTGAGCTGAAGCTCCATCAGTTTGAGACAAGAGCCAGTCAAGCGTTCTCCATGAAGAGCCCCAAATTTTTCAATTCACTCCTCTTGGTCCAAAATACCTCTAATCTGGTAACTTTCAGGGCACACAACAAGTCTCTTTCTTTACCTAAGCTTTCTGGGGCTTATATGCTAGTTCTGGGTGTAATGAGAGCTAGGGTCTTGATATGGAGGGATCATGTGTGACTGGGGTGAGTGATTCTTATTTTCTGGTTTTGGGGAGGCCGCTTTATTTTGTTTGTATTAGTATAATTGAATTTGTAATGTGAGAAAGACACAGAGCTGGGACAGTATGTCTCAAAGATACACAGGAAGCAGATATGCTAAGAAGGCGCCCTTTTTAAAGCAGACTGCAGCGACACATAACAGAGTGAATGACTGCACAGAAAATCCTACAAGAGCCACTCTGAGTCACACTACTCTGAAACCAATTGGTTAAAACACTTGATGCTTGTGCATATACCTTTTTTGGGACATTTGGTTGTAACTTCTCAAGAGTGCAGTGTGCATTAATCCATGTTATTTACAATTTCCCCCACACCATGTTTAGAATACTATTATCACACCTCAACAACAAACATCTCCTATCTGACAATGGCATCCATAAACATGAGTCTCTTGCAAAGGGCACATCTACTGGGAAAAGGTGAGACTCAAGCTGAACCTGCACACTAGCTGCATTGGTGTTGTCAGGAAACAGAACAATGTGGGCCATGAAGTAGACTGCAAATCCATCAAGACTCAAGTTGTGGAAATGTATGCTCCAGAATACTCTCCCATTGTCAAACTATTCCCTCACAAATCAGCAGATTCCTGACTTCAAAACAGCCCACTCAGACTGTTAGCATCCTCCTATCTCCAGTTAGCCATGCCAACCCTGATTTCCTAGCCCCTAGACATTTGAGCTTCAACATCCCTCCGCTATCCCCCCTAGAGACCCCTGCTCTTCCCCTTTCCGAGTTTCAGCACTTGCTGCTGTCCTCCCTAGGGTAAGGCTCTTAAACTATGTTTACACTACAAGGGCTACAGCAGCATAGCTGCAGTGCTGCATTATAGACCAGTGGTGTGCAAACTGGGGAGGGGAGGATACAGGGAGCAAGAGGTTCTCGGGAGAAATGGGACATGCCACATGGGTGCCACACACAAGTAACAGTTATGATTACATTTTACTTTCTATTAGGAAAGTCTCTGGGCACATCACAGATTGAAACCTCAAAGTACTGGCTAAACAAATAATACTAAATGCCTAGGTCTTCCATAGCACTTTCATCAAAGGAGGACAGTACCAATATCCCCATTTTACAGATGAGCAAACTGAGGCACAGAGGTGGGGAAGGGACTTGGCCAAGGTCACCCATCAGGCAGAGGCTCCCAGCGCTCTCTCCACTAAGAGACATGGGGCGCGGGGTCTCAAGCGGCTGGCCACTCAATCCAGAACAGCTATTTCAGTGTAAACTGGGGAGGCTGGTCGGGTTGGGGAAGGGCTTGGCAGGTATGCATCCTAAGGACCCCCTGGGAGTGGATGTAGGGAGGGGGCAGCTAGGGCATTCTGGGTTATAACTGTGTGGAGTCAGATCAGGGGGGTACTGAGTGTAACACCCCAGGGGGCAGGAGGATGCAGTACTGATACCCTCGGGCCGGAGAGGGGGTATACCCAGCGGGCTGTTACTGAGTGTAACGCCCCGGGAGGGGGAGAGAAGAGCACTGATACCCCCTCCCCGACCCGGGGGTGTGTCCGGCGAGCGGGGGCGAGACTCGGCGCGCGGCTCCTCAGACGCCATTTAACGGGGAGGGGGCGGGTACCGCTGCCGTCGCCACACGGGGGCGTTTGCCGCCCTCCTCGCCGGGCTCGCCCAGCCTCCGCCTGCCGGGGCAGCTGGCCCCAGGCACCTCACCCCCCGCGGCAGGCCAGGAGCCGCCCAGTGGGGCCGGCCCCGACCCTCCCGGTTCCCATGCAGCCCCTGCCCCGCTCTCACCTCATCCACCGCCCGGCGGGGCAGGTGCAGCATCCCCAGCAGCAGTTTGAGCTTGACGGCCGAGGAGAGGCCGTGGAAGCAGAGGCGGATGTTATCGATCACCGAGGCCGTGAGCAGCGAGGCGATGCTCGGCGGCGCCCACAGCTCGTCCGTGGAGCCCAGCTTGTTGTGTAGCCACAGGCCAGTGTCGCTCTCCCGCATCGACGCCATCTTGAGAGCGGGGCGAAAAAAGAGGGGATTCTCAGCGGGCATTTTATGAAGACACCTAAACGAAGGGAGGGTGAGGACCCCTGTGGGTTGCCGTTTCGTTCGTAACCCAAAATGGCGGCGCCCTAGTGGAGAACCTCCACCATTGAGGGGGGCCAGGAATTCCGTAATCTAAAATGGCGGCGTCCTGTTGGAGAGGAAGAGCCAGCAAATCTTCCGTGATGCAAAATGGCGCCTCTCTTCCGTATTGCAATATGGCGGCCCCCTGCTGGGGGGAAGCGTCACAGTTGACTGGCTTCCCACCCTTCTCCGCGGGCTAGTTGTGTTCTCATTACTCCCTTTTGGTAGTAAAGGGCCAAGGGACGGGACTGAAGGTCAAGCGTTTTGGAGAGAGTCTCACAGCCAGGCCCCTGCCATGTGCCCGTTCCCTCTGCCCTTCTCTCTCCCTTCCCTTATTCATTTCTCTACCCCCCCGGCTCTTGTCTCCCCGCCCCTCTTCTCCGTCCATCCGCTCTCCTCCTTCCTCCCACTTCAGCCCCGCACCTCACTGGCCAATACCCAGCACAGCTGTTGCCAGCCAAAGCGTAAGAACTCTGCTCTCGGCCCTGCGCGGAGCTACTACCCCGGACCAGGCTCCTCAGCGCCTGGGGTTGTGCTGTGCCCATTGGACGGTACCCACCGTTTCTGATTCGGTGGCAGCCTGTTGTATGCTAGAGCTGGCAGGAAACGTTTGAAATGTATATTTAAAAAAAAAAAAAAGACTTCTCCAACCTCTCCCCATCTTTTGACCAGTCAGCGGGCTGCTCTAATCCAGTGGTCTCCAAACTTTTGCGCACCCCATCAGTAAAAAAAATTTTGAGCACGCACCTTCTGCCGTGCCGGCTCTACCATTCTTGCCAAAGCACCCCCCCCCAAAAGTGCTCCTCCTGCTGTGCATCCCCAAGGATCCTCTTGTGCACCCCACTTTGGAGACCACTGCTCTAATCTACACCCTCCACTGTGGTATCTGGGCAACTCACTTCTCCTTTGGTCCCCTGTTTGTTCTCCCTCTTTCCTTCCTTTTAAAACAACAACCCCAACTTGCCACCAAATTGATATATGATGAAATCAACTTGCAATGCTGTGCTTTGACAGAAGCAAAGTTAACTGCCTTTTTCATCATCTCCCCAAAGATTTTAGTATGGTGACAGGAGGAAGACATCTCAATGTACACACCAAAAGCAGGAGAAATTAGGAAACATAGAAATACACACTTTCTTAACTTCATGTGCTACGAGGGGGACTCTGCTTTCCACACCTGAGTAATGATAAACACATGCTCAAGTCTCTGCAGGTTCAGGGCCTTATAAATACAGCTTAAAATGCGTATTTTAGTATAGCAATAAACTAAATTAAAATGGGGGAATCTTTCTGGGGATGCATGGAGACAGAATGAATTTGGTGAACCTGCCACACTTAGGGATTTTTGGAAAACCATGCTCATTACAATTGTGAAACCTTTACAGCAAGACAATCTGACTTCTCTGTGGGAGCTGAGCTGATTGGTATGAGGCACTCTAGGCACAAATTCTTCTAGTATCTCTACAATTGTGGAATTTGCTATTTGTTAATATCTGAAATGCTGTGTGTCTCACAGCATCTAAAATTCTGCACACGCAGTGCTGATTTGTATGTGCTTTGTAAAGTACTTTGGGGCAAAAAGGGGCGATGTGAATGGATTTTATTATAAATCAGCACAAGGGAAAGTCATGCTTTTTTTTTCTTTGTTCTTAAGCAGTAATTTCTGAAATGAGTGCAAGTAACAGATGTAGCTTGCTAATGCCATAAAAGTGTAGAGAGAAACTGTCCTGTACAATATTTTAATTTGATATCACAATAAATTATTTTAAAAAAGAATAAGTCTGAGGGATGCTGCATAGTAAGATTTAACATAAGAACGGCCATTCTGGGTCAGACCACAGGTCCATCTAGCTCAGTATCCTGTCTTCCAACAGCGGCCAATGCCGGATGCTTCAGAGGGAATGAACAGAACAGGTAATCGCCAAGTGATCCATCCCCTGTTGCCCATTCCTAGTTTTTGGCAAACGGAGGCTAAGCACACTGTCCCTGTCCATCCTGGCTAATATCCATTGATGGACCTATTCTCCATGAACTCATCCAGTTCTTTTTTGAACCCTGTTATAGTCTTGGCCTTCACAACATCCTGTGGCAAAGAGTTCCACGGGTTGACTGTGCATTGTGTGAAGAAGTACTTCCTTTTGTTGGTTTTAAACCTGCAGCCTATTAATTTAATTTGGTGATCCCTAACTTTTTGTGTTATGAGAAGGAGTAAATAACACCTCCTTATTTACTTTCTCCACACCAGTCATGATTTTATAGACCTCTATCTATTTATAGACCTCTATCTATCTCTATGATTTTTATAGACACCCCCCCAGTTGTCTCTTTTCCAAGCTGGAAAGTCCCATTATTATTAATCTCTTCTCATATGAAAGCTGTTCCATACTTCTAATCGTTTTTGTTGCCCTTTTCTGAACCTCTTCCAATTCCAATATATCCTTTTTGAGATGGGGTGACCAGATCTGCATGAAGTATTCAAGATATGGGCATACCATGGATTAATATAGAGGCAATATGATATTTTCTGTTGTCTTATCTGTCCCCTTCCTAATGATTCCCAACGTTGTTAGCTTTTTTGACTGCTGCTGCACATTGAGTGGCTGTTTTCAGAGAACTATCCACAACAACTCCAAAATCTTTCTTGACTGATAACAGCTTATTTAGACCCCATCATTTTATATTTATAGTTGGGATTATGTTTTCCAACATGCATTACTTTGCATTTATCAACATTGAATTTCATCTGCCACTTTGTTGCCCAATCATCCAGTTTTGTGAGGTCCCTTTGTACCTCTTCGCAGTCTCCTATGGACTTAACTATCTTGAATAATTTTGTATCTGCAGGTTTTGCCATCTCACAATTTACCTCTTTTTCCAGACCATTTATGAATATATTGGTCCCAGTACAGACTCCTGGGGGCACCACTATTTACCTCTCTCCATTCTGAAAACTGACCATTTATTCCTACCTTTTGTTTCCTGTCTTTTAACCAGTTACTGATCCATGAAGAGCCTTTGGTGAGGGAACTTGTCAAAGACTTTCTGAAAATCTAAGTACGCTATATCCACTGGTTTCCCCTTGTCCACATGCTTGTTGACCCCCTCAAAGAATTCTAGTAGCTTCCCCCTTCACAAAAACCATGTTGACTCTTCCCCAACAAATCATGTTCATCTATGTGTCTGATCATTCTGTTTTTTACTATAGTTTCCAATCAGTTTGCCCAGTACTGAAGTTAGGCTCACCGGCCTGTAATTGCTGGGATCGTCTCTGGAGCCTTTTAAAAATATTGATGCCACATTAGCTATCCTCCAGTCATCTGGTACAGAAGCAGATTTAAATGATAGGTTACGTAACCACAGTTAGTAGTTGTGCAATTTCACATTTAAGTTCCTTCAGAACTCCAGGATGATTGCCATCTGGTCCTGGTGACTTATTACTATTTAATTTATCAATTTGTTCCAAAACCTCCTCTAATAACATCTTAATCTGGGACAGTTCCTCAGATTTGTCACCTAAAAAGAATGGCTCAGGTTCGGGAATCTCCCTCCATGAAGACTGATGCAAATAATTCATTTAGTTTCTCCGCAGTGGCCTTAAGGGGGATACATGCTCCTTTAGCATCTCGATTGTCCAGTGGTTCCACTGGTTGTTTAGAAAGGCTTCCTGCTTCTGATATACTTAGGGTTTTTTGCTATTACTTTTTGAGTCTTTGGCTAGCTATTCTTCAAATTCTTTTTTGGCCTTCCTAATTACATTTTTACACTTCACTTGCCAGAGTTTATGCTCAAATTCTATTGAGGAAAATAGAAAGAACTCCCACTTTTTAAAGGATGCCTTTTTGCCTCTAACTGCTTCTTTGACTTTGTTTAGCCACGGTGGCACTTTTTTGGTCCTCTTACTACATTTTTTTAATTTGGGGTATACATTTAATTTGAGCCTCTATTATAGTGTCTTTAAAAAGTTTTCATATAGTTTGCAGAGATTTCACTTTTGGCACTGCACCTTTTCATTTTTGTTTAACTAACTTTCGCATTTTTGTGTAATTCCCCTTTCTGAAATTAAATGCTATGGGCTGCTGTGGTAGTTCCCCCCCCCCCCCCCCCACAGGGATATTAAATTTTATTATGTTAAGGTCACTATTACCAAGCGGTTCAGCTATATTCACTTCTTGGACCAGATTTTGTGCTCCACTTAGGACTAAATCAAGAATTGCCTTTCCTCTTGAGGGTTCCAGGACTAGCTGCTCCAAGAAGCAGTCATTTAAGGTGTCAAGAAACTTTGTCTCTGCATCTGGTCCTGGGGTGACAAGTACCCAGTCAATATCTTGCCACCTGCATCAGCATACCTTTGTGATAGATGGTCCCTTTCACCAAGAATCACAGCAATATTCAGATTATTCCTACTCCCAAAGGACCAGTCACTTACCCTAGCTCAGTTGCATCTCAGATCTCACAGCAAAGACAATGCTTGTAGCCAATCCTAATAAACTATATAAAGATTTATTAAATAGGAAAAGGAAATTAGAGAGTTATTTACATGATTAAAGCAGGTAATCTGCATGTATGACTTGTCTTCATGGGGGACGGAGGGCAGAACAACAGTCTTTCATCCGCTGTAACTTCCCACAATAGTCCAGACCTTTCCTGTTGGGCAGGATATAACACCTTGTGTTGAAGATCAGCACTTCACTATAGTTAATGTCGTTCTCCTGTCTTGTGATTTACACAGTCAGAGAGGCTCACAATACAGGCTCAAATACTACCTTACAATAAGGGATGCAGATGTTATAAATGAGATTAATGCATGTGCAACTGACTAGCAATCAGTAAAGTCTAAATACATTCTTATAATCCTAATTCCTATTTTAATACTAATAACACATAAGTAAGGCTACGATTTAATCATGGGTATTTTTAGTAAAAGTCATGGACAGGTCATGGGCAAGAAACAAAAAATCACGGCCTGTGATCTGTCCATGACTTATACCATAAATACCTCAGATTGAATCTTGGGGAGGGAGGGTGTTTGCACTGCCTGATGGGGAGCCTGCGGCAGGAGCTGCCAGGGAGGGAGCCCCAGGGGGCCTGTGGCTGCTCCAGCCACCACCAGGGGGGCTCCCCGGGGGCCAGCCGCTGCTCCCACCACCCCGGACCACTGCTCAGGCATTCCCCAGGGCCAGCTGCATTGGCTGCTGTTCAGGCGGTCCCCGGGGCCAGCTTCCCAGGGCCTCCAGAGCAGCGGCTGGTGAGACTGGCTGTGGGGCCACCTGAGTGACTGGCCCCAGGGCCAGCTGCTTAGGCGGCCACACTGGCTGCTGCAGAAATCATGGAGGTCACAGGATGTCACAGAATCTGTGACTTCCACGACCTCCGTGACAAACACAGAGCCCTACATGTAAGTAAGCCAGACTGATTCCTGCTATGTATTTGTCACTGTTCCACTGAGACATGGGGACTTTGGCATGAGCTGGCAGCTGGTTTGCCAGCATCACAGGCACTGTTGGAATCTTTGGATCTGTAACACAGACCTCTGCCACTTGAGCTAAGGGAGAAACTGATAGCAGTAGTAGGTGTCATCATCAGCCCAATAGGGATGGATACTTTGCCAGGAGGTTTCACAAATCTTTGCCGGCAGCAGAGGAATGGTGAGTCTCAGGCCTGGTCTACACTAACACCCCAATTCGATCTAAGGTACGCAACTTCAGCTACGTGAATAACGTAGCTGAAGTCGACATACCTTAGTTCGAATTTACCGCGGTCCACACGCGGCAGGCAGGCTCCCCCGTCGACTCCGCGGTACTCCTCTCGCTGAGGTGGAGTACCGCAGTCGACGGCGAGCACTTCCTGGTTCGAATTATCGCGTCCAGACCAGACGCGATAAATCGAACCCGGAAGTTCGATTGCCAGCCGTCGAACTACCGCGGTAGTGTAGACATACCCTCAGGAATCTTGGATACCATGCCGGACTCTGGAGGGGAGCATGCTGTGAGTACAGTCTTCTTCCCATCCCTTCCAAGCGTGACCCCTTCTGCCCCAACACCTCTAATCTGTCTTTGTCCCAGTCCAAGTCCCATTCCTCTTACCTTGCCAGTTCCAGTCTCCACTCCACTCCTTAGGCTTCTCATCCCAGTTCCAGTCCCCCTTCAGCTGCCCACCACACCCACATTCCCAGTGGCTCCCAATCCCAATCTCCTTCCCTGGGCTCCTCACCCAATCTCAGTGTCTTCTCCCCCAGTTTCTTGTCTCAAGGGAGGGATAGCTCAGTGGTTTGAGCATTGGCCTGCTAAACCCAGGGTTGTGAATTCAATCCTTGAGGGGGCTATTTAGGGATCTGGGGCAAAAATCTGTCTGGGGATTGGTCCTGCTTTGAGCATGGGGTTGGACTAGATGACCTCCTGAGGTCCCTTCCAACCCTGATATTCTATGATCTCTTTGTCCAGCCCATTCCAGTCTTTTCCCACACCTTGGCCCCTCTTCAGATCAGTCTCCTCTTCCCAGTTAACACCTTCCCCACTTCTGCTGAGGCTCCCAGTCTCATTGCCCAGGCAGTCCGAGTTTCCCTCTTCAGTTCCTCATGAGACCTCATTTTGTCCACTCCACCTACTGGCTCGTAGTCATCCTCCTCCCACCCACCTACACACACACACACACACACACCCACACCCCTTCTGCATCCCCTGAGCAATCAGCTCCTAGAAGTCAAAATTTCTACACCTGGTTTGGAACTGTGCCTGCCTAGTCTCTTCCCCCAACAGGCCCAGGAGATCCAATACCTCCTGTCCATTCCAGGCAGGAGCATATCTGGAGCATGTAGCCAGCATGGTCAGCTGGGCACTTACACTCAACAATGGAGAGCTGCTATGTGTGCTTGCCAAGCCAGGCAATCAGCAAAAAGAATTTAAAAAATATGCGGGACTTTAAAGGGGATGTGGGGACTTCTGGTCTCCATGACACCTGGGCAGTGGAGTTCACAATGGTGACCAGAGTGGTCAGTGTGGGACACCTTGGGACAGCTGCTGGAGGACAGTCAGGGTTGATATAACTAACATAAGAACAGCCATACTGGGTCAGACCAATGGTTCATCTAGCCCAGAGTCCTGTCTTCTGACAGTGGCCAGTGCCAGATGTTTCAGAGGGAATGAACAGAGCAGGCAATCATCGAGTGATCCATCCACGGTCATCCACTCCCTGCTTCTGGAAAACTGAAGTTAGGGGCACTCAGAGAATGGGGTGTCTACACTTGCACTGCATCAACCTAAGTACATCGACCGTGGTTCTATGCTGCTCATGGAGGTGGTGTTGCTATGTCGGCGTAATGGGGCGCTTGCATTGGTGGGAGACAAATTTAAGTGTAGACACATGCACAACTAGGTTGATGTAAGCCGCTCACCCTAACTTTGTAGTGTAGACCTGGCTTAAGAAGTGTCGACTGAGCACGTGCAAACTGTATTTTATTTATTTTTTTCTGAATATTTAAAATTTGGCCACATTTGGACAGATTTTCATGGGTTGGCAAAAGGCACATCCTAACTTAAAGGCCAACCCCCCTGCCAAATTTGAAGGCCCTGCTTCAAAGCATGGAGGTCCCAGAGCCTTTCAAAGAAAAGGTCACCAGAATTTAACATGGGCAAAACAACTTATTTTTCTTTAGCCTCAGTCTTGGAAATGGCTGAACTGTTTTGGCTGAAATTATCCAGAAAATTCAGCTAGAGGCTGACATCCCGCATAGAAAACTTCAGCCCTAGCAGTTAAAGTTTGGCAAACAACAGCAACTGTGAATACATGGTCTTACAATGAAAAGTGTTGGGCAGTCTTAATAATTTAAATTTAATAAATTTTAAAAAAACTTGTTCACCTTAGCCTCTATGGATAGAACAAGAAGCAATGGGCTTAAACTGCAGCAAGGGAGGTCTAGATTGGACATTAGGAAAAAGTTCCTAACTGTCAGGGTGGTTAAACACTGGAATAAATTGCCTAGGGAGGTTGTGGAATCTCCATCTCTGGAGATATTTAAGAGTAGGTTAGATAAATGTCTATCAGGGATGGTCTAGACAGTATTTGGTCCTGCCATGCGGGCAGGGGACTGGACTCGATGACCTCTCGAGGTCCCTTCCAGTCCTAGAATCTATGAATCTAATAGGTGGTGCTACTACCAACCCTGCCTATAATCCAGTACCTGCCTATAATCTAAATAGCAATGTTGCAAAATTGTGCTATGTTGTATCAATGGCCATGGCTTTTGCTTTACTACTCTTTGCAGTAATAGAAGTACAAAATCACATGGGGGCACATGCAAATTAACACCCTAATTTATGTTGGTCCTGCCCTGACCTGTGGCAGTTTGGGAGTGAGATTCACAAAATGGAGTGGCTATGACTTCTTAAATATCTCACTGAAACACACTGCAACGCCTTTTAACACTGAAATGAAATGCCTCAAAACTGCATAACAATGAAGTCCTAATAAAGGATTCTAACTCACTTATATATGAGGTGCAGCCATGTGGAGAGGTTGCTGGTAGGGCTAAGATGATAACTACTGTAGCATACTTGTTTTTTCACATTAGCCCTATGATTAATCTTCAGTTTTTATTTGCTCCATCCGTGAGTTCGGCCATTTTGGTGTTAAGTGAATTCAAGTAGTGAATCATTAAAATGGTGGCTGTCTCATGCCTGCTCCCAGGCTCCCTTTCTTTAAAGTGCTTCTAGCTTTCTTTCCTGCTGCCATTTCTCTCCCTCCCAAATCTCCCTTAATCAACAAACTCCCTCTCTTCCTTTCTCTGCACCTCCACTCACTTTGTCCCTCATGTCAGAGGACTCCCCTACACCCTGATCACTTGGTCCCTCCCTCCACGCTGGCTATAGTCACATTCAGTATTTGATGAACACAGTAAGTCATGCCTTTTTTTTTTCCCTTTTAATGTGGATGAGCTGAAAAACACGTCCCTAGCAAAAATGTAGGGAAAAAAGTTTGAAACCTTGAAAATCATTTGAAGAAGAAATGAATGGAATTTCTCTCCGGTTTGCAAATGTAAGTTGTTTGCTATGTGTTTTACGGGGTAAGAAGGTAGGTTTCCATGGAAATGGACACATGGGGGGCTGGACTTTTTAAAAAAGAACTGACCACCCAATATGTACCCAGCATGCTGAGCTCTTCTGAAAATATGGCCCTACGGCTTGCTGTGGTAAGGATCGAAGGGTTCTTCATTTAAGGGAAAATGTGCCTTGTTTTTAAAAATGTTCCAGGGGAATCTTCTAATTTCTAACCTCCCAAAGAGCCAGTCTTTCAAAAGAAGATAGAAAGCTACCTACTGTGACAATCAAAGACCACTGCTGGTGTGGCAAAGCACTGATCAGAGTAGAGCTGCGTTATGGCTCACTCACTTGTTTCATTTGCAGCAGGGCACCTATTGGCAGCGCTGCAGGAGCTCTCCTGCATTGTGTGAGGACCATGCTGGGTATGAATGTTGAGGCCTATGTATTATTATTGTTGTTGTTGTTACTCAGTCCCACAGTGTCTTGCATTGCAGATCTGTATCTGATTGTCCTGGATTGTCATGAATTATACTTTCAGATAAATAATTGCAAAAGCTTTAAGTATCAGGACACTAGAAAAATAAAGTTTAATAGATTTTCAAATAGCTTATAAAGGTGATTTCAAAGTTCTGTTGCTAGTGGCTAGTTTGTACATCTCCTTTCATGATGCTTTTGGAAACAATCTGGTTCACGTTTTTGTATGATGATGAAAGTCATGTCAATTAAATGGTATAACTGTCTAGATAAATGGTTCTTTTCTGCATGTGTGCCTCGTCTATATCACAACTAGCAGGCATAGTAGAGCGCTTTCAAGCATTCTAAAAACCCACCCGTTCTGACTAAAGCTGCCTCTCACAGGAGGCCTGATAAATGAATCCTAGATTATCCTGTTCCGGAGATCGAATAGAATACGTTTTTTTCAATTTTTATAATTTAAAATATCATAATCCATTTTTTATTTTTCCTAGATTTCAGAACTTCTGCCACTTGTTACCTTGCTGCTCCAGCAATGCATCTATTTCAGGATCCTAAGATAGATGTTCCATAGACCCAAGGGCTAGGGCAGCATGGATCATAATGTGGTATTCATCCTATAGTAATCCCTTTAACCCAAAAACAATATTAAAGACCCCAAGAGTAATCCTTGTGTCTCTATGTAACACTTACTACAGACATAAATTAAGACTAGAGAGCAAAGGCTACTTGGACAGAACCAAGTAGGACAGCCCTGCAGAACCTACCTGCTCCTTGGGCCTTCTTAATGGAGATTGAGAGAAACCCAGATTATAATACAGCCCTCCAAGATCTGAACTTCCCCTACAAACCCAATCTAGTAACACATCCTTTGGCAGATCTTACTAATTAAGCGTAAAGGAGTGTTTTCCACCCCTCTGCTGCTTTCTCGGTGGCCTTCTCCTTTCACCCAATCAAAATTAATCCCCCTCCCTTTCTTGTCTACTTTTTATAATGAAGGATCAATCATTTAAGAAGGGAGACTACTAGACCCGTCTTGAAACTCTCTGCTATAACATTACAGAGACCAGGTAGGCAAACCTTTGCCTGAGAATAGAGCCAAACACAAAGAGATTATTTGGTGGCAGGAGATGTCACTTTTAACTTTTCCTCAAAGTCAAGCACTAAATTCACTTGTTAAGGTCACCTCTTAGGTCTGCTGTGATACAGCCTGTCACTTCCCCTACAAGGCAAGGCCTTTTAGACACTGATAACAAATGGCACTCTGTCTCCATCACTGCTGGTAAATTCCCAACTATGAAGATGCATAGGGCTGGAGTCTCCAGTTAGGATTCAGACATTGCTTTGAGAACTGGCCCTTCCTCTTAAAATACAGATGATAGAGAAAACAAGGACAAGGGAGCTGCAAAGAATGAAAGCAGCTGTTATTTTAAGGGGGCATTGTCAACTTGAAATCTAGTTACTTAAAAAGAAAATGAGTTAAATGTTTTGTTGTTGTTGTTTTTTTCAGATTATTTTCCATGCCATTGATTCTCTCTACCACTTTTGTGTGGTCCTACAGTCACATTTTCCTATTATATTAAATGTTTTCCCTCCCCTGTTGCTGTGAGACAGATTCCCACAAACAGAGAAATATGATTGACCCTGTTAGGTGGTGGGTGGGTGTGAAGAACAGTGAAAATGGCTATATATTCTCTCATCACTTCCAGTTATGACTAATCTTAAATTCTTCTTATGAAGGATCCAATATTTTGCTAGACTACAGAGGGATGCACTTTAGTACATCCCACCTAATATACCATTTCTTATCTCCAGCATTCATAGCCAAGTGTTTCTTGTAAATACTTTTATTTTTCAACACAGATTTAGACTGTGAGGTTGGATTTACTCCAGGGGAAGAGTAATAACCTATAATGTTGTGGTTTCTCAGATGAATTTACAGGATTTAGTATGTAATTATTTATGAATTATTCAGAAATCACTGTTCCCACTTACAAGCTGGGAATATTGTGTTGTTATAAGCAGAATGGAAACTGCTTTGTGCTCACTGACACTTTATCCTGCCCCAAGAGTGTCTGTGCCACAAATATTTTATTTCGTTGAATGAGAAAGGGAATCTGTGGAAAAATTAGTATGTGATCATGTAAATAAAGACTATTAGAATACATGCACACACAGGGTCCTAAATTATATTACACAGGCAGTCTTAATTTTGGCATTTCCTATCTTTTGAGTGCTTGATTTGCCCCCTTAATGCTCTTTTAACATGTTTTTGGTTAGGGAGACAAGGTGGGTGAGGTAATGTCTTTCATTGGACCAATTTCTGTTGGTGAGAGAGACTTGCTTTCAAGCTTACCCTGAGCTCTTCCTCAGGTCACTGTGTAGCTCGAAAGCTTGCCTCTCTCACCAACAGAAGTTGGTCCAATAAAAGATATTACTTCACCCACCTTGTCTCTCTAATATCCTGAGAGGAACTTGGCTACAACAACACTGCATAAACATGTTTTGTTTGTAATTTCTTAGGTTTATAAAACAGCAAAGTGAAAAAAAAATCCATCATGTGGAAACATAGACATTAACACGGGCCATCAGCAGCGTTGGAACCTTTACCTCCATAGCACAGACCTCTGGCATTTCAGCTAACTGATAGCAGTAGTAGGTTATCATCCTGCAGGCTGACTGGCCACTAGACAAGGATGAGATACACACTTTGCCAGTGGGTTTCACAGACGTTTGTTATAGCAGAGGAATAGCAAGCTGCAGGTATAGAATTATAGAAATGTAGGACTGGAAGGGATCACAATAGGTCAACTGATCCAGTCCCTTGCACCGAGAGAGGATTAAGTATTATCTGGACGATCCCTGACAGGTGTTTTTCTGACCTGTTCTTAAAAACCTCCAATCAGAGAGGTTCCACAATCTCCCTAAGGTAATTTGTTCTAGTGCTTAACTATCCACACAGTTAGTAAGTTTTTCCTTATGTCTAATCTAAATCTCTTGCTGCAATTTAAGCCCATTACTTCTTGTCCTTTCCACAGTGGCTAAGGAGAACAATTTATCACCCTCCTCTTTGTAACAATCTTTTAGGTACTAGAAGACTATCATTATGTACCTCTCCAGTCTTCTCTTCTGCAGACTAAACAAACCCATTTTTTTTCAATCTTTCCTCATAGGTCATATTTTCTAGATCTTTAGTCATTTTGTTGCTCTCCTCTGGACTTTCTCCAATTTGTCCACATCTTTCCTGAAGTGTGGTGCCCAGAACTGGACACAGTACTCCAGCTGAGGCCTCATCAGTGCTGAGTAGTGTGGAAGAATTACTTCTCATGTCTTGGTTCCGACACTCCCACTTATACATTCCAGAATTATGTCTGGCAATTTTTTTTGGCAACAGTATTACATTGTTAACTCATATTTAGTTTGTGATCCACTGTAACTATATAGTGGACCTTGGGTTCCATTCCAGGTTCTGGAAAGATGTGTCCTCTAGTGGTCACAGACCCTTCTGCCCCTTTCTCTCTCCCCCCAAAAGCCTGACCCCTTTGCCCCTGTCCCAGACCTCTCTTTCGTCCCCTAATTCCCAGTCCTAGCCTGGACCCTGGGCTCCTTGTCCCAATCTACCCCATCATATGGTTCTTTTCCCTTCTGGATTCATTAGATTGGTTTCTCCTCTTTTTTCCCTGGGTACCAGAAGAGAGTCTCCCTGCCCTCAGGACCACAGAGGCCTGCCCAAGCTGGAAGAAGCAATTGCAAAGGAAGTCCTTCTCAGCCCCAGTACCCAAGATGGAGTATGCTCAGTTGCTCTGTGGGGATGGTATGTGCAAAGTTTTGTTGGCACATAGAAGCTGTGAGGGGATGGAGCAGGTCCAGTACAGACCGATTCTTCAGAGAATTTAGCTGCCAACCTTTTAACAAGTCTGGACTGAGAATGTGTGAAACGAGATTTTTTTCTAAGGCTTATAACTTGGCCAGGGTTTCTCACGGAAACATCCTTGATACAAAGGCCACATTTCAAACCCCTTCTCCAAAGCATGGAGGTGCAAGAGCATTTCAACAAAATGGTTGTATGAATTTTTTCTAACGTGGACAAAACAAAACATTTTATCCTAGGTTGGTTCTCAGAAGCATGGTTTCAGCAAACATGGTTTCAGCAAAAATAGTCTAACTAAATTCAGTCTGAGGCAGACAGCTGACATGGAAAATGTCAGCCCAAATGGTGAAAGACTGGCAAAGTTATAAGAGCCTAATAACAGATCTTATGCTGGAAAGTGTCAGGATACCTTAAGTATAAGCATCACTACCTGTGCCACCGATAATGAACAATAAAATTGAACCTTAGTAAAATTAATCTTCAAAATTTATTTCAAATGCTATACAGCATTTGTTGTTTTAAATGAGTTTTTCCAATGGTCCATACAGCTGTTCATATGCATTAGAATGATTGCAAGAAATGAAGGAAGCAGAAAAGGGGAGCAGGGAGAACCAAGTCTCAACTTAAACTCCCCACCCACAAAGGCCAGGAAAAGTAGAGCTGGGTGCACTTTTTCAACCAAAACTTTTTTTTTAGTAAAAAATGCAGGTTTGGCAAACAGAATTTGTATCAATTTCACCAGATTGTTTAAATAAAAAAATCTTAAAAAAAAAATTAAAAAAAAAAATCTAAATGTTTCAACATTTTTGGAACAGGGCATTTTGATTTTTCAGTTTGAAATGACTTTGTTTAGAAATTTCCTTTAATTTTATTTAATAATTTACAAAACCCCGCAAAATTAAAATGAAACATTTTGTTTTGGGTTAAACAAAATGTCTTGCTCAACCCAAACCAATTTTTTGAAATTTTTTGATGTGCCAAAATTTTTTGGTTTTGGTTCAACCTGAAACTCCTCCCCTATCCCTCCCACCCCGATATTTTCAGAATTGCTAGTGAACCAAAAAATCCATTATTCATCCACCTCTATAGCAAAAGAAACTGTAGGACTCAGCCTCTTCTGTTGTTTGATGAGATGGTCTAGCTGAAATTTTGGAAAACATTTTGAAGTCTGTGTTTGCTATAAATAGTATTTTAAACGTTATCACATTCAGTAATTTATTTTTCCAAGCTCTTGTTGCAGGAGAACCTGTGCTCTTCCATTCTGGCAGTTATTTTTTGCCCAACATCAGTGCAATACAGTTTTTTGTTTTTTTAAAGCTACACATATTTATGTCCTCAGGTCCCTCTCAATACCAAACTTGATGTAGGGATACATTTTGTAATAAGTAGATTGTTAACATACAGGAAGTTATTTTTTAAGTTTTGTCCAATGACCAAACAGCCAGGAAGCGTGTGTGATAATTTTGAGTAGAGTGGTTAGAACGTGAAGGGATGCTTTCCTCCAGCCTGTGAAATTTCAGAATGTTTCACTGTGGCAAATGGGTGCAGCTTTATTTTAATTTCCACTAAAGAAACCTTTCCAGGCAATACCTGGTCCCATAACTGTAACCAAATGTGGCAGCATATTGTTTGCTATTCCTTTTCTCTCACTTTATGGAAACACTTGCAATGAGCAACTCAACTTTACTCCATCAGTCTGCAGAGTTGCCAGAAAGACTGGCATAATCATGCTGACTAAGGCATGTAGGTGATGACTAATGTAAACTCAGCTGTTTGTTTAAAAGAAAGGTGGGAATGGAATGCATTCCCATGGAATACAGGCCTGTTATCTCAGTTGGTTCAATGGTTTGCACCTCATTTGTTAGGCTTTTGGCACAAGATAGGAAACACCTCTGAAGAAAGGTTACATTTTAGCTCACTGTTAGTCTGCTGAGGTAGCTTCAGGAAAAACATGTCCTTTACTGCTTGTTAATTAATCTAGGCATCCTAAACAGACTATTTGAAAAGCCTCAGGTGTGTTATTGAGCTGTGAGACTTGTGCCGAATTTTGTCCCTAGTGCCCACCTTGGATAGCTGGGCTGGGTGCTGGTGACCTCTCCAGGACCAGGGAGGGGAGGAGGAGTCTTCATGCAGAAGTATACAAGAGTGAAATGGTATGAATATACCAGTCAAGGTTTTGCTGAATGACTGCATCTGTTTAAAGGCTTCCTATGCTCCTGAAAGATATGCAGATATCCAGTTCCAGCTTCAGTGGTAAGGGGCATGTGTGTATGTGTTCTGGACATCACTTGCTCTTTGGACTACAGCAATGAAATGTATCT
Source organism: Terrapene triunguis (assembly GCF_002925995.2). Lineage (NCBI taxonomy): Eukaryota > Metazoa > Chordata > Testudines > Emydidae > Terrapene > Terrapene triunguis. The sequence continues at coordinate 86,560,941 of NW_020664417.1, read as the reverse complement.
GGGCATGAAGCCAGCGGCCCTTAGGAACTCCAACTAGTACAGAACACTGCAGCATGACTCCTCAGCAACACGGGCCAGCGAGAGCACAGGAGCCTTGTCTTTCATGTCCTCTGCTGGCTTCCCACAGACTATCGAGTTCAGTTCCAGGTCTCAGCCTTTACCTTCAAGGCTCTCAGTGGCCTGGACCTAGGATATTTAAAATATCACCTAATGCTCTGGGATGAGGACAGGAGCGGCGCCAGGGTTTTTGCCGCCCTAGGCGGCAGCGCTCCTCCTCAGAGCATTCGGCGGCAGGGGTCCTTCCGCTCCGTGTCTTCGGGGTGCTTCGGCGGCGGGTCCTGGAGCGAGTGAAGGACCCGTCGCCGAAGCGCCCCGAAGACGTGGAGCGGAAGGACCCCCGCTGCCGAATTGCCGCCGAGGACGGCAAAATACCGCCCCCCAAATCCTGCCGCCCTAGGTGACCGCCTAGGGTCGCCTAGTGGAAGCGCCGGCCCTGGATGAGGACCACTGTTGACAACTCTACTCCCCAGACACAATGGAGCTTTCTAACACAGGGGTAAAGCTTGTCTGTGCAAGAGACAGTTTTCTCAGGTGAGGTTCACAGACTGTGGAACAAACTCCCACAGGAACCAAGAACCATCATAAACATCACCCCTTTCTGTACTAAGTGCCAGGTGCACTCCTTCGACCTGCCTTCTCTTACATAACCACAGAGCGCTGGGTGCATGTGTAAAAAAAAAAAAAAAAAATCCCTCAAAATATTATACTGAACAAATAAATCTTCCCCTGCTTTTTTTGTGCATGCAAATATATTGGGGGAGGAGGCGAGATGAGAATTACTTCATGAAGTGTCTTATTTATTTAATTGCTGTCATAGGTATGAGTTAATACAAATTTCACTGTGCCAGCATGAGCAGATTTCAAAGCTGTTTGACTGTTGCTTTCTCTATTTCCCGTCTCTTGCTGAACAGCTGGTCTCTAGAAACAGAGGAAATGTTTCCATTGGGAGATTTCAAAGCCAGCTTGAAAGAAAAGGGACAGAGGGTACGTCAATATGTTCTCTCCCCTCACTCTTTCCCTCCCTGCACTATTAAAATACTCCAATTTGGGAATTGTCTTTGTATCACTGACTAATTTCATGCCTTCATGGACCCAGAGTCATGTGTTCAGCTCAGTCTGTCTTTGACCTTTAATTAGCTGAGCCACTGTGAACAGAAATTCTATTTTCCTTTATCCTTTACTTCAAAAGCATCTGCAGCACAAAGTTATTCACAAAACACACAAAACTTACAAGTCTGCATGTGAGAATGAGAATGCCAATGCAATTTGGGATAGCATGGGCAGTGTCCCAATACTGCTCTATTACATTTGTTGTGGGAATGAAGGTACTTTTTGAAGTTGCTCTCCTTGTGTCTGATCTAAATGAAGATGGCTTAATTGGGATCTTAAGGCTGCCTTTTCTTTACTCTGAAGAGTTATTTCTGCTCCCTAGTCCTTTTATACTTTTCTCATTCTCTCCACTGACATGTACAATCTTCTCTCTCTCTTTTTGGGTTGGGAAGGTAGGTCAGAATTAATACTCCTTCAAGAATGTCATTCTATCAATAAAACACTCAGAGGTGCACCTGTCCATTAAGATACTGGGTGCTAGTCATTACTACTCTGGGCCAGATTTAAATCACTAACCTTGAGTTAAAAGGTTTTTCATGTATCAGAGGGGAGCCGTGTTAGTCTGAATCTGTAAAAAGCAACAAAGGGTCCTGTGGCACCTTTAAGACTAACAGAAGTATTGGGAGCATAAGCTTTCGTGGGTAAGAACCTCACTTCTTCAGATGCAAGGTTTTTCATGTCGTTACCAAGCTTTTGAGCCACCTGGTCAGGGCCGGCTTTAGGCCAATTAAACCAATTCCCCTGAATCGGGCCCCATGCCTAAGAGGGCCCCGCGCCCAAGCCCCGGTACAGCATACCGGCAAGAGCCGGTGCGCCGTACCGGGGTGGCCCGGCTTCCCCAGGGGGCAATTCCCAGGCCCTTTAAATTGCCACCAGAGCCCTACTGCTGGAGCCCTGGGGTAGGGCTGCGGGGCTCTGGGGGCTATTTAAAAAGTCCGGGGCTCCCGCTGCCTCTACCACCCCAGCCCTTTAAATAGCCGCCAGAGTCCTGCCGCTTCCCCAGGGCTCCCTCGGCTATTTAAAGGGCCAGGGCGGTAGAAGCAGGGGAGCCCCGGGCCCTTTAAATAGCCCCTGAGAGCCCTGGGATAGCGGGGGGCTTGGGGGCTATTTAAAGGCTGGGGCTCCAGCTGCCTCTGCTGCACCCCCTGCCTGCACCAGCCCCGCACCCCCTGCCCTGCCCTGCCCGCAGCCAGCCCCTGTCGCCAGCCAGCCCTGCACCCCCTGCCCGCAGCCAGCCCCACACCCCCTGCCCTGCCCGCACCAGCCCTGCACCCCCTGCCCTGCCTGCAGCCAGCCCCGTACCTCCTGCCCTGTCTCCAGCCAACCTCTGCCGCACCCCCCTGCCTGAAGCCAGCCAGTCCTGCACTCCTCTGTCTCCAGCCCTGCCAACCCCTGCCGCACTCCCCTGCGGCCCTGCCTGAAGCCCGCCCCACACCCCCCTGTTTCCAGCCAGCCCCGCACCCCTTGCCCTGCCTGCAGCCAGACCCTACCTCCAGTCAGCCCCTGCCCTGCCTCCAGCCAGCCCCATGTCCACTGGTGCCCTGCAGTTCCCAGGGCAGGAACCCTGCACACCTGCTTCAATGAGGGGGGCAGGGAGCAGCTGGGACCCACACATGTGCACACCCCCCAGGGAGTGGCGGGGACCCACACATGTGAAACGGAGCTCATTAATAACCGATCAACAGCATATATGACACAATGTACATAATATATAATTTTATTATTTATATAGTTATGGAAAGTAAATAATACATGGAAGAAATGAAAGGGTTTTTTTTACAGGGTTTTTTGTTTTTTGTTAGTCATCCCTGCCGGGGCCCCGCCAAAAATGTTCGAATTGGGCCCCGCACTTCCTAAAGCCGGCCCTGCACCTGGTTCCCTGCCTTCACTCTTAGGAAAAAGTGACAATTTAGTATTTTCCTTTTTAAGTTAAGGCTATGTCTACACTATGCAGCTTTTAGCAACACAGCTACGCCGCTACAGCCGTGCCGCTAAAAGGTGCACAGTTTTGTCGCTGTTTGTTAGCCGGAGAGAGCTCTCCTGCCAACAAAAAACTTCCACCCCAACGAGCAGCAATAGTGACAAAGCGCTGTTCACACCGGTGCTTTTCATTGGCAAAACTTTTGTCGTTCGGGGGTGTGTGTGTTTTTTTTCACACCCCTGAATGACAAAAGTTTTGTCCTTCACGTTCCAGTGTAGACAAAGCCTAAGTTTTGAATATTTAGAAAAAGGCAGGTAGAAAAGTTTTCAAAAGGGCCTAAGTCCCAATTAGTCAGTGAGTGGCTTGCATTGTCTAAGCCACTCTTAAAAACAAACAAAACAATCAGCAACAACCCCAAGCCAAAAATTCTACTGTGCATGTGAAAAAAACATTTATACGCTCATCTCCTTTTTTAAAAGTACTGAACAGATTTTCTTCAAATGTGGCTTGCACCATAGCTACAAAACAATCCAACTTTAAATAAAAAAAGTTTGAGCCAACTGTGAATGATGCAGGGTCAATATTTTTTCCTGGAATAAGTGAGGAATAGTGCATTTGTTTAGTTTTCACACAAACTGAATCAATTCTCTTCAAAGTGTCTCTCCCCCACCCATCCCCGATTCATTTCTGTGATGAGACTAAGTATGGAAAATTACAGACTCACATGCATTTGTTTGCAAGAGCCATGAGCAACTGAAGAGATTAAGTGGGGGGTTATAATGGAAGTTGGAATTCAACTTTAACTGCAGAGTGAGCAGTAGCACATGCTAATTTATCTGTCATGTGCAATGTGTATTTTTCAGATACCGAATGCAGCCGTGGTCTTGTTTGTGTTAAAAAGAGATTTTTCTTATTATTGTTACTTAAAAACCTTTGTTTGCCTGAACCATGTTGTAAAGCTGCCATAAATCCACTGGGACTTGTGGTTTTTTTCTTTTTCTATTTTGAATCTTGAAAAATTCTCACTTCAACTTGCACAGTTAAAAAAACCCAACAATATGAAAACCACATGCCCTAAGCGTGAACACATTTTCCCCTCCATGATTCAGAGCTGTATTGGATTGTACTGTAACTCTTCAAAGGTGGCAGTATTGTGACAGCAAAATTAGCATATCACAAGTGTTCCATTAGCACAGACATGGCAAGAATATGTGCTTTGAAAAATAAGAGCTTTTAACCCCCCCACAACCCGTTTCCTCTTTACTCTGATGCAATTTCCAAGGCGCAGTCGGAAAGCTAGTTAAAAGAAATCTCCCTTCTGAGATGAGATTGTTCTGAGGGGATGAAAACCCAGAGATGTCTGCACAGAACAGGTTCCTTGGCATTAGAAAAACATCTGAGAAACAGAAAGTGTGACGTTATTGACATAAACTGGGACCATATAAATCATTGTTGCAACCAAGGTTCTGTAGTGGCATCCAAATCTTGTATAAAGGGGGTCAAATGGGGTGTCTAAGACAAGGTTATGGTTTACTGGTTATGATTAGGCTGTCTATATGTGTGTATCAGTTTTGTAGTTGAAATTATTATTATGGCTCTATACTGTCTGTATGACAAACTTATGCTATGCTTCTGGGTGACATCCCAGACAAGCTGGGATTAGCTCTGCCTAGCCTGCTTGATGGCCCATTAAGGACCATCAGCTATACAATGGACTCATTGAGAGAAGGCAAATATGCCTTCAGACTCAGCAAAGTATGCAGGGACTGGCCCATGTGACTCCAGGCTCCATTTTGCTGTAATTTTCCACAGTGAGAACAAAGAGGTGTTCTTACACCTGAAAAAGACTATATAAGGCTGATGCCTCATCTCCATTTTGTCTTCAATCCTGCTTCATACCTCTGGAGGAACTTTGCTACAAGCTGAAGCTTTGAACAAAGGACTGAGGACCCATCCCAGCGGGGGATGTATTCCAGAGACTTGATTTGAACCTGCAGTTTATTCTATCGCTGCTGCAAGCCTGAACCAAGAACTTTGCCATTACTGTATGTAATTGATTCCATTTAACCAATTCTAACTCTCATCTCTATCTTTTTCCTTTTATGAATAAACCTTTAGATTTTAGATTCTAAAGGATTGGCAACAGTGTGATTTGTGGGTAAGATCTGATTTGTATATTGACCTGGGACTGGGGCTTGGTCCTTTGGGATCAGGAGAACCTTTTTCTTTTACTGGGGTATTGGTTTTCATAATCATTTGTCCCCATACGAGTGGCACTGGTGGTAATACTGGGAAACTGGAGTGTCTTAGGAGATTGCTTGTGAGACTTGCGGTTAGCCAGTGGGGTGAGACCGAAGTCCTCCTAGTCTGGCTGGTTTGGTTTGCCTTAGAGGTGGAAAAAACCCCAGCCTTGGGCTGTAACTGCCCTATTAGAGCAATTTGTCCTGAGTTGGCACTCTCAGTTGGGTTCCGCCAGAACCGCATCGTCACAAAAGCTTTGTATTTTTGTCTTCTTTTCTTTGACACAGTGAGTGGCCATTAGGACTACAGCTTTGCACGATCGAGGGGATTTAAGTGTGCCCTAAAAATAATAATGAAATGTACTGTGGATACCAGCATATGTGTTGGTTGGGAACTCTATTCCAGTGCATGGCTTTTCAACTTACAGGTTGTGAACTGGACTCAGTGTCTGTCTGGCCCATGTCTAGGGCTCTTAGGCAGTATGGTAATACAAATACATAATTATATTAATAATAATAGAGCTGTGTGAGTAACAGATTTTTCACTAGCAATTTCAAAATACTGAAAAAAATTTGTTTGGATCAAGATAATATTGACACTTTCCAGAATTTTCAGTGAATCAAAAAGTCAGAGACAAAAAAGTTGTTTCAGGGTGAACAAAATGTTTTGTTTCAGTTTTGACCATTTTTAAAGGATGTTGGGTTTTTTAAATTAAATTGAAGGAAATTTCTAAACAAAATTGTTTTGAACTGAAACAGTTTTACCTTTTCTGAATTGGTTTTTGTAGTTTTTTTTTTTTGACAAAAATAATTTGGCAACATCAACACAAATTTGTGAAATGTTTCAGTATAACCAAATCTTCATTTTTTTGCTGAAAAAACTTTCAGGGGAAAATTTTTGCCCGGCACTGGTTGTGATCACCTTGCCCATCCTGGATGGGTGTTCCTGGGGTAGAGAAGGCAGGTCTTTAGTATGGAAAAGTTGGAGAAAAATTTTCTCTATGGCACAGGTGCCTTTCTTAGGGCGTCCCCAGGATGAACAAGGGCCTTGGTCAAGGCCAGCCATAGGCATTTTTTGTTTAGCCTGGTCCACACTAACCCCCCACTTCGGACTAAGGTACGCAAATTCAGCTACGTTAATAACGTAGCTGAATTTGAAGTACCTTAGTCCGAACTTACCGCGGGTCCAGACGCGTCAGGCAGGCTCCCCCGTCGATGCCGCGTACTCCTCTCGCTGAGCTGGAGTACCGGCGTCGACGGCGAGCACTTCCGGGATCGATCCGGGATCAATTTATCGCGTCTAGACAAGACGCGATAAATCGATCCCAGAACATCGATTGCCTGCCGCCGGACCCGGAGGTAAGTGTAGACGTACCCTTTGTTTTTTTTTCCAGCCTGCAAAATATTTTGCAACCAGCTCTCCTGTCTTCAGATTCCCTTAAAAATAAAAGTTACTCTTGTCCCACGCTCCCTGCAAAAAGTAAATTTTAACTGATACTTACTCATCATGATCACCCCCATCCTCCTGCACTGTGTGTTAATGTGAATTAACAACACAATCCTGTAGCCAATGATTTTAGTTTATTATTCATTTGTTGTGTAATGTTATAACTAACTCATATGCTATTTCATATATCATCATTGCATGCTAAATAGATTTAAATTGTCAGATTATAGAAGTATAAGATTGATCAGGCGTTAGAAGGGATAATTATGTATTAGATATCTAAGTGTATCGGTCGATCCAGCGGGGGTCGATTTATGGTTTCTAGTTTAGATGCGATAAATCGATCCCGGAGTGCTCTCCCGTCGACTCCTGTACTTCACCGCCATGAGAGGTGCAGGCGGAGTCGACGGGGGAGCAGCAGCAGTCGACTCACCGTGGTGAAGACCCCACAGTAAGTCGATCTAAGTATGTCGACTTCAGCTACATTATTCACGTAGCTGAAGTTGCGTAACTTAGATTGAGTCCCACCCCACCCCCCCCAATGTAGACCAGTCCTAAGTAAGTATGGCTGAAACGCAAGGCCTACAGGCTGAGGCCTGTAAGATTTTAGCTTCATCATACTAGGCCATAGGCTTAAGAAATGCTTGACACAAGTAAGTGATCAAAGAATGACCTTATACCACAAGATTACGTGAAAAGATGCACCAATTGCGAAAAATTAACAATAAGAGAATTTTTTGCTTACAAGATACCCGGTAGTCACATTTTTCTAACACATGCCCTAACAGTAGGGTGCACTATATGCGTAAATGCTAATGAGGTATAGTCAGAATCACATTATAAAAAGAGGGTGCTCAGATTAGGAAAACGGAGCTCCCTATGGGAAACTCCAGCAGGAACCATTGCTCTACAGAACATCAATTGGCAAGGCAGCTATCAGACCTTAAGAATATTGCTAAGGATGTGAGTATGACTATATGTGTAACTTGTACATAGGTCTTTATAGAATTTCTATATGTTTGGGTAATAACTTGAACTGTGACTTTAATAAAACTTGTAAAACAGACTAGACCTTGTACTTGTGAAATGTATGTGTGGTCACAATCCTTGGTCTCTATGTGTTCCTAGAGACTCTAAATCTGAAGCAAGTAGCAGAGTGACTTTCACTCTGTTGAGCTTGAAACCGTAGCCACCAGCGCCGAACTCACCATGTTGTAATACAACATTACTAAATTTATTTAAAATAAAATAAAAGGCTACAATCCCAATTTGTATAAATGTCTATCTATCTCAGTGCCTCCCGTCACTGTCTGAGTGCCTTCCATGTAAAACTGATAGCAATAGTGAAGTCCTCAGGGTAATCATGTGGCTTTGAAAATCAGGGATGTCCCTTTCTTTCTGAGTCTCTCTCCATGTCCCTGTCTGTTTTACAGAAGCAGTGTGTTACAAACCCCAGTAGACTGGCTGCATGAAGGAGCTGCCAGGCAGCTGAGCAGGTGAAATTGACAGCTGGCTGAGTGAGCACATACTAACCTTAGGGACCACTTCTATATCTGCCATATAGTAATGTTTCCACCCTGCCCCTTATGCACCTCCCATGATTCTCCTCCTGTCCCACAAGAAGTCAGGTCTCTGAGGAGGCTGAGATTCTTGACACCTCTGAATGACAGCCTACAGGCAGCTCAGCTACACTCACTGCCACCACAGGCACGCATACACTGCAGGTGAGCTCCAGATTTTGGTAGGGTGTCAAGGCCAGAGTGGGGAATGAAAGGGATCAAGGTGGGAGACAAAGGACTAAGAGTGAATGTGTGAGAGAGAATGAAAACGTGTGGCAGAGGGAGAGAGAAAATTAGGAAGACAAGAGGAAAGGAGCAGAGGTAAAGCAAAAAAAGACAGAGGTACAGAAGAGGAACCCTTTTCTTTTCCCATCTTTCTTAGCTTCCTAGAACCTGCAGGGCTGGAACCTGTGGGGTTCTGGGCTGCTGATGCCTCCACATCACCATAGAAGGCTTAGGCTGGGTTCTTATGGGAGGACCCTGCGAGGCTGGGCTTGGCAGGAAGTACCACCCAGCAGGAACTGAGTGGCAGTCTCTCACAGCCCCCTGATTGGCCAATACCAGTACTTAAACCAGGAAGCCGTGATGGGAAGCTGTCTGAGCAACAACTCAGACTACCTGCCCATTTTTGCTCCAGACCCCTGTTTGCAATCGACCCTGGTTTGTCCTTGACTTCACTCTTAGATTGCTGTCTGTAACCTGGTGCCCAACCCTGACCTCCTGCCTGCCTGCCTCCTGGCACCTGACTCTTGGTTCACCCTCTGGCCTCCTGGTGCCTGACTCCTGCTCCAACCACTAGGTCTGACTGCCCATGTCCTGGTCATGACACAGCTGACAAACCCTCCTGTGCACATCTCAGCCCCCCTAAAAAGTGTCTGTAAATTCTTTCACTGGAACAAGTGTCCTGGCTTTTCACCTTGAAAATCTGTCTGTCCTCTAAATGACCTGCTTTTATTTTGAAACATAAATCCTGTCTCAAGCTATTAAACTATTGTAAGTATCTGTGCAACTCCGGCTCAGGCAACTTTGAGTTTCTGAGGGATCGTTCTGATGTTTTGGTGTGCAGACTCACCCATCAGACTGCCGGGCTTAAGGCTTTTGGACAGTTCTGGGTTCCAGTGATAACCGTGCAAATCCTGAGAATTTTTCTTGGTTCACTGAAGTTTAAGTGTCTAAAAACAGTATTCTGCAGAAATCACAGTAATAGGGCAATGCACAGCACGACAATGGGGTGGAGTGCATCTCCTGCAGTCTGCTCTTGATAACAAAATGTTTTCTAGAATGATGAAGGTGTAGCCTGTATCATTTCAGCAACACTTTGTAGCTTATTTGTCAGGTTTTAATCATCAAAGTCAGAATGATTATTGTTTCTCTGAGAATTGCATACCAGCCTCCATAGTTTTTGAGTGGGCCTGGAAAACAGTATTTTGCTGTCTAACCTCTAAAGACCCCATCCACTACAAATATATTACTATGCACAGGGCTGGCCTGAAGGCTTTGGGATAAAGGTTAATGGGATGATTCTTTGGCCTGTACCCCAAACTCAGCATGCCCTTCACTTCTCTACCCTTCCTTGCTTATCTGGTCTTGTCTCCTGCCATCTCTGCCCTGCAGTTATGCCAGCTCCAGCCTCCCCTTTTGTCTATTTCTCTCACAACCGCTCCTGACTGGTAGAACGCCCTCTGCAAGCTGTAAAGCAACTCCCCCCTCCTTCAAATCCCTCTGCAAGACCCAGCTTTACCATGATGCTCACATAAAATGAATTTACTGTACTAACAGTGGCTTATCGGCCAATTGGGGTAGATGATTAAAGAAAAAAGTTTCTTGTATGTTTTGTTCCTCACCCTCTACATTTGGCTTGTTGCTTGTCTAAGACTGTAAACTCTTTATCTATTTTAGGGTTTCATACTGCTGCCCATAGAATCTGAGCGCCTTCCACATAAAATTAATAGTTTAGTTCCTAGTAGGCTTCATGGGATCTCTAGCTCTTCTCCCTTTTGCAGGGTCAAAACTCTGTAGGATAAGTTTTTTGTGTAGGGCAGGGGTGGGCAAACTACAGCCCGCAGGCCGGATCCAGACCCTCAGGGCTTTGGATCCGGCCCGCGGCGCCGCCGGCACCACGTCCCTGCGGCCCCGGGGCAGAGGGCTCCGTGCATTGCCCTTGCCTCCAGGCACCGCCCCCCGCAGCTCCCATTGGCCAGGAACGGGGAACCGCGGCCAATGGGAGCTTCGGGGGAGGTACTTGGAGGTGCGGCAAGGGCAGTGCATGCAGAGCCCTCCGCCCCTCCTCCCGCAGGGGCCACAGCGTGGGGACAGGGACAGGGCAGGGGACAGGGACACCGCTGCCACCCCGGAGGCACTTGAGGTAAGTGGCGCCGGGCTGGAGCCTGAACCCCTCCTGTACCCCACCCCGCAACTCCCTGCCTGCACCTCGCACCCCTCCTGCACCCCCAACTCCCTGCCCTGAGTCCCCCTGTATACCCTGCACCCCTCCTACACCCCAACCCCCTGCCCTGAGCTCCCCGCTGCACCCTGCACCCCTTTGCACCCCAACCCCCTGTCCTGAGCTCCCTGCTGCACCCTGCACCCCTGTGCACCCCAACCTCCTGCCCTGAGCCCCCTGCCGCACCCCGCACTCCTCCTGCACCCCAACCCCCTGCCCTGAGCCTCCTCCCACAGTCTGCACCCCTCCTGCACCCCTGCCCTGAGCCCCCTCATACACTCCGCACCCCTCCTCCGCCCCAATCCCTTGCCCTGAGCCCCTTCCTGCACCCCGCACCCCCTCCTGCACCCCGCACTCCCTCACGCACCCCAACCCCCTGCCCTGACCCTGCATACAATTTCCCCACCCAGATGTGGCCCTCAGCCCAAAAAGTTTGCCCACCCCTGTGCTAGGGGCTTGGGAATCTTCTTCTTCTTTCGTATGGCTTTTTTAGGTAGCAACAATTACAAATGTATATCTAAGTTTGATAGCCAGCACATTCACCAGCTCACTGCTGCAGCAATGTCCTTCAGGCCCCCGACAAAGGAACAAAGGGGACATTCAGATATGCAGGGCCGGCTCCAAGGTTTTTGCCGCCCCAAGCAGCCAAAAAAAAAAAAAAGCAGCGATCGGGATCGGTGGCAGCTCTACTGCCGCCGCTTCATTCTTCGGTGGCAATTCGGCGGCAGGTCCTTCCCTCCGAGAGGGAGTGAGGGACCCGCCGCCGAAGAGCCGGACATGCCGCCCCCTTCCATGTGCCGCCCCAAGCACCAGCTTGCTACGCTGGTGCCTGGAGCCGGCCCTACAGATATGATGTGCTCCATCGTTTGTGCCTAGTGATCACAGTCGCATACAGGTGTTTGCCTCATTTTCCATTTAAAGAGGGTTTGTCCACATCTTCCATGAGATGTCCTGATGCGATTCAATCTGCACCAGTCTTTCCGACATAAATCAAAACCCGGGGGCTTGGGAATAAAAGGGGGTGTTAGTATAATGAGTGTTACTTATGGTGAGAGGCTGTCTAAAAGAGAAGACTTTGCGATACTTCCTAAAGACTGTCAAATTCTGCATTTGCCTGATCTCCTCTGGAAGTTTGTTCCCTAGTTGGATCCCCTCAACCACGAATGCTCTATCCTCAGCTCTCATGCACTTTGCCCTGGGCTTTGTCGTCTCCATTGCTCCAGAGGAGTGTAGCTATCACAATGTGTCATCGATCAAAATTCGGTCTTATGCAGCTGGGGCTTGACCTGTTACTTGCTTTGAAAATTAGGACTGGGAGCCTGTGGAGGAACTTAAGCACAGATCTGATGGGCTCATGGCAGCCCAAGCCATGGAGTAGATAGGCAGCCGCATTCAGTACCAGTTGTAGCCTGTGTATCATCTCCACATTTTAGGTGAGTTACAGTAAAGTGCAATGAGTTACAGTAATCCAGCCTGGAGAGGACAAATGCCTGGATCACTGTGGCCAGGTCCTCACCCAGGAGGAAGGGACAAAGTTTCCCATGAAGCTGAAGGTGAAATAAAGCATTTTTGAAAACTCATGCTACCTGGTCATCCAAGCTTGGTGAGGAGTCAACTTTTAGAGCAGAGATTGCATGTCACTGTTTGTTTGGACAGTGCCTAGCACAGTCTGGATGATTTCATAATGCCAATAAGAATTACTACTACTACATGTCCATGTGTGATTTGGAGGTGAGGGAGTTCTTAAGTCACAGCCCACCATGGGATCTTGCTGCGGGAGAAGTGGAGCCTGGTGATGGGGTCTATGCATATTTTCCAAAAGTAAGAAAAGTTTTACAAGGAACAGTTGTCCAAATAAGCTGAGGCTGTGGAGGCTGCTGTTGTCAGCTGAGTTTTAGGACTTGTATCATGTATCATGCAGGTGAGTATGTGTCACAGGTCTTCCTCCGCTCCCAATCTGCAGAGGAAATGAGTCTCTAACAGTCCTGGTTCGACAGCTTTGAGTCTTCAGCTCCAGCAGTAGCAGCTCATGCTTTTAGCTGTGGTTCAGGCCCTGGTGTGTTGGCCAAGATGGTGGCCATCACAATAGCACTTCACAAGCATTAACTGCTTAATTGCCATAATCCCTCTGTGAGCTAAGTAAATATCATTATCCCTCTCTCCGCTGTGGAAGGGATAGGGAATCACATAGAGGTCAAGGACAATGTATTCCAATTTGAGTGTATAAATCTAGGTACTTAAATCCGTACTTAGGTCCCCAAAAGGAAAGTGACTTGCTGCCAGAGGTGTAGAGTACCTGCAGTTCCCTTTGAAGTCAATGAGATCTGCAGGCATTCAGCATCTCTGGCTTTGGGTGTCTAACTTTAGGCAGACTTGTTAGGAAAAAAAATTGGCCTTTGTGAGTCCGCATTGGATGTGAGCCCATTCTTAATATGGTACTTGAACCCAGGACATTTCAGGCCTCGAATGGTTCCAGATAAGCTGTACTCTCCGTGACACTGAATGCGGAAACCAGAGTGCCTGTGTCACTAACAGGAGAATCATTTCTAAAATTATTAATGAGAAACACCTTGAGGAAAGGTTTTGGTTATTTAAGTGCTGTCCAGCCAAGTTGGGCCTGTTCTGTGAATAAACAGAAGGCTTCGTTTCTCGGTCTGGTTACTATGATGCTTCTCCTGAGCATTAAACTGGGGAGGGGGAGATTAGATGTTTGCTTCATGAGGAGTTCAAATATCAATCTCTAGGACAATGTAATGACCATTAAGCCGTTTGATATTATGATTCAGTATTTGTGAATCAGTAGCCCCTGAAGTCCCCAGTCAGTGCTCAGGGCCTCATTGTGCTGTGTGCGATCCGGTCCCAAGTGAAAATTTAGTCTCTGCCCTAGAGCGTTCACACTCTGGGATTACGACATGGGGTTGGAATGCAGAGAAGGGTGTGGAAGGGTGAGATACCTGTGTGCCGAGCCTATTTGCATAAAAATCAGTAGTTCCAGTCAGCCATTTCCCCAGCCACTTCCAGAGAACAGTATTTTGGAGTCGTCCTGGCAGAGGAAAACGTTAGAGCAGGGGTCGGCAACCTTTCAGAAGTGGTGTGCCGAGTCTTCATTTATTCACTCTAATTTAAGGTTTTGCGTGCCGGTAATACATTTTACCGTTTTTAGAAGGTATCTCTCTATAAGTCTATAAACTATTGTTGTATGTAAAGTAAATAAGTTTTGTAAAATGTTTAAGAAGCTTCATTTAAAATTAAATTAAAATGCAGATCTTATCAGTTTTGTGCAGTGGTTCTTAACCTGGGGTGCACGCACCCCCTGGGGCAAGGCCAGTGCAAGGATATTTTGCTCCCTAGGCGAAACTTCCACCTCCCCCCCCCTTGCACATGGGTTCATTGAGGGGCAAATCCCAACGAGCCTTTATAGACCCCAGGGGCCAGCTGTGCCATGGGGCTGTTCCCCAAACCAGGTTCCCCCCTCCCTGCCCCCTGAACTCCCCTTGAGGGTGCACAGCGCCCCCGCGAGCCCTCCCCACCCCACCTGGTGGCCCCCGCCCCAAGTCCACTCACTGGCTTTGCCGGGCTTGGGCCGCTGCAGCAGCTTGGCAGGGAGAAGCCGCCTTCCGGAGGCACCGGAGAGCCTAGGGTTACCATATTTCAACAATCAAAAGAGAGGACGGGGGGGGAGAGCCCCACCCCCATCCACTCCCTCCCACTTCCCACCCCCTGACTGCCCCCCTCAAAATTCCCAACCCCCCCCACCGCTCCTTGTCCCCTGACTGCCCCCTCCTGGGACCCCTGCCCCTAACTGCCCCCCAGAACCCCACCCCCTACCTAAGCCTCCCTGTTCCTTGTCCCCTGACTGCCCCCTCCTGAGACCCCCCCCCCC
>NW_020664417.1:86545548-86546178 GCF_002925995.2 Terrapene triunguis | reverse complement strand
CCCTTATCCTTCCCCCCCCCAGACAGACTCCCAGGACTTCCACGCCCCATCCAACCACTCCCTGCCCTCTGACAGGATCCCCATAACGCCCGACCCTTCCAACCCTCCCCCTGCTCCTTGACTACCCCCCAGGACTCCCCTTACTATGCCCATGCCGTTCAGACGCTGGCTCCACGTGGAGGCAAAACACGCTGCAGGGCTGCCGCACGCACAGCCCTTCCCCTGCAGAGTGTGAGGGCAGCGGTGGCCGCTCACACTTCCAGGAGCCGCAGAACCCGAGCGCGGTGAGGGGGGAGCCGGGGCGCGCGCCTGCCCAGGTTGCGGCCCGGTGCCCCCCCCCCGGGGGGCTCTTGCAGTGGATGCGGGCGGGCGGTGGTCCCCGTGAGCCCCCCGGCTCCCACCTCACCGTGCTCGGGCTCTGTGGCTCCCGGGAGTGTGAGCCGCCGCCGCAGGCTCAGGGCCCCGCGCCCCGGCAGCTCACACTTCTGGGAGCCGCAGAGCCCGAGCGCAGTGAGGGGGGAGCCGGGGGGGGCATGCCAGCCGCCGGTCTGGGGTCCTGGCCACCGGCCCTGCTCAGCCTCCTGCCAGCCTGGGCTGAGCGGGGCCGGCGGCCGGGACCCTGGCTGGCAG
>NW_020664417.1:86527862-86545538 GCF_002925995.2 Terrapene triunguis | reverse complement strand
CATCGTGTGGATGTCTCATGATGGGGCAAATGTGCACAAAGGGCAAAGATGAAATCCAGGAAACTTAAGTTTACTTCTGAAAAAAGAGTTTAATCCACAACTTTCTATCACCATGATACATTCCGCAAGTATTGTTCTAAATCGAGCAATGCACCACCATGTATGGCTCCAGGGCTATGAGAGGGGAGCAGAGGTACTGGCTCTGGGGCAGGGAGGCAGGGATAAAGTTCTTACTCTGATACGTTCAGTGCCTCCAGTCTTGCTAATTCTTGGGTGATTACAGACCCTTTAACTGGCCGTGCTAGACAAACCCTCTTGAGTGGGGAGGTGTAGCTAATCTTAACAACTTTAAACAGAAACTTCCCACATAAGACTGAGCCATAGCCTGTTCCTCTTTAAATCGTGCCTCTGTACTGCACTGCTCTGCACTGTTGCTATGGAAGATGCTTCACCATAGTAATAACCTCTTTCAGGGAAGATTAAAAAGAAGCAGTGCACATGCTCAGAGATGCTTTTTCTTGTTCTGTTGGCAGTTTGCAGCGGCCATGTCAAAGAGACCATCATAAAGACAAGAGAAATCAGGTACTAATATATATATTTAATTTGTGGGATGGGGTGACTTTTGTTTCATAAAACTCCAAACAGGCCATGCTCAGATTTTTGTCGGCTGTCGGTTGCAAAGGCAGAGGCAGACAACACTTGAAAGCATGTTGTGATTATGCTATTTCTGTTCAAAAACCTAACAGTCACTTAGATGTGGTGTGAGACAACTGATGCCCCAAGGGAATGTTTCTTTTACAGAGGGGCTCATTAAAAAGCTGAGCTGGGGCTGGGACTGAACATGTCTCAGGTGCCCTGAAAAAGTTTAGCTGAGCATCTGCTTCATTTGCCTCACTGGTGCTGAAGCTTCAGCCTGAGATTATAGGAATTAGCTTCTTGTTCATGATGCTCCTGTGCAGCTAAAGGCACTTTAGATGTAAATGGCACTATCCTAATTTGCGGTTTCAGGAGGACACTCTGCTTTTGCTGTATCTCATTGCAAGGACTAGGATTTGACTGGACTTGTTTTCACTTGGATCACTACTGATAAAAAAAAACCACCACTTTTTTGTGTGCTGTTAATGCTCTTACTAAAGTTTACTTTGTTAGTAAAGATAATGAAGACAGGCAAAGGGAATCAATAAATGCACACAGTGTCTCAGTTCTTTTGTTGAAAGAATTACAGAAGGGACCCATTTTTTCCCTAAAACTGGCCTCCTGAGTTTGTGGCTGCAAAACATGCAAGTTTGTCCACTGTACTACAACCAGGGATTTGTGCATGGAGCACAGATGATTGCACATAACAGTACTCCTTTGCTGGCCCAGCTGCCAATTTGCATATGCAGCAGGTGTTCATGCAAAATTTGCAGATTCATCTCAGTTGCCAGGGTTTGCAAATGTGGCCCTGCAGTTGTCTAAACAGCAGGTTTATTCCCTTATGTTTCTCTTGCAATATGAGGAAAACCACTTCTTCTGACTGGGAAATGTAGACTGTACTGCATAATGCTGTATTCCAGCATCACATTCCGAGCACAAGGATTCAACATTCTTATGCAACATTTTTGCTCAGTGTTAATATTTAAAAATTAGAAAAAGAACAGACAACTCATCCTCTTGCCTTCCTGTGCTCTGCTAATGAGAATCTGTACTCTCTGCATATGGAATTTATTTTAGTCTTGTTACTGCTTAGAACTGAGTAAGTTTTTCTCTTTGCCTGTGTTTGAATGTACAGCAACTGGTCCCAGTATACAATGCTCCATCTTGAGCTAAGCAACTTACCTACTTGGGTCAAGATGAAACACTGCATACGAGAGCTGATAGTGTTCACAGGCTTCATCTTTGTATTCAGATAAGGTAGCCTTGGGTCAGGCTGTCCAACACTTCCGACCATGCTTTCGCCATCTCTGGTGTACAGGAACAAATGGATGACAATAAGTAAAGGTCTGAAAACCAAGCAGGGATCAGAGGAGAGACAAGGGGGAATAATTCATTTCAAGAAACAAACTGCTGGCTTTGTTTTAGTTGTGACCAGTGACTATGCCTATGGTTCTATGGGTTGGGGTTTAAGAAAAGCCTCTTCTTCTGCATAAAGAAAGCTGTGTGACACCAGCTTTTGTGATTTGTTTAGTTGCAAAATAATTATAAAATTAGTTTTAGTTTTGCAGGTACCTTAAAAATGCGAGGGAGAGAGCACTTTTCATCTCTAGGTTCAAATGCAGGTCAGCTTGGTAGCAGAGCTGCACAAATTCCCAGGGGTTAGCAATGACCCAACCATTGCTGGTTTGGGTTGGTGTTAAAATAGGACAAGTATCAGCATCACAAAGCTGGCACCATCGTTACCCATCTCAGCAGAGAGGCCAAAGAGTGACTGAGCCATGGCAACTGAATTTCCATCTCATTCCTACAAGAAGTCCCTCTAGGCCAGGTTTGAGGCACATGGGTGGAGTGGGGTGAAGAATGTTGCTCTGCCACTGTCCATGCTGTACCTGTTCTGTAGCTAAAGAGAGGAATTTAATCTTCAGGACAGTCAGTCTTGTAATAATCATGAACATTACAGACAAAAAGCGTTTATTTTACAGAACTTAATGTTTCTCACTAACTTGTTTATTGCCCCTAATAAAGGAGGAAGTGCCAATTAGCAGGATGCTGACACCTTGCCTCCTAAGAAGAGTGGTCTTCCTGGTTCCTTTAATTTTTGTAGTTGTGCTGCTCACCATGGAGCCCATTAAAGCCGACCAAGAAGCAGGAACAACAATCCCAGCTGAAAGTATGTACTGCCCTGTATATGGTTATCTCATAACTATACATGAGTGTAACACAGATTTAATGCTGCAGCATTTACAGGTGTTTAAAGATCATCTTAATTCAACCAGTCCTGGAAACTTCATGTTTTCATTGCACTAGAGAAAATCTTCATAACATACTGTGTACCCCCTTCCTCAGTCCCACAGTGGCTTCTGGATCACATTCGTCCTCCCCATTCACTCATCCAGGGCACCTCACTGCTCTGCACCTTCCTGCACTTCTTCAGTCCTATCCCTACCCTGCTTACATGCTGTACTCTGCCAGAGTGGCACACCTTGACGCTCCATTCCCCACCCCCTACATTTGGAGCGTCCTCTCCGGTCCTGTGTTCCATGCAATTATAGTCTCCGCCTTTATATGGATCCTCAAGGATCACTTCTTTCCGCCAACAATGCCCTCACTGCTGCCTTCATGCCGGGCATTATCCCCCAACCTAATATAGTAAAAATTTTCTTAAATTAAAAAAACGAATGAACAGGATACCGAAATAATAATAAGCACATCTCATAATCTTTCATGATCACAATCTCCATCCTCCCATTCCCCTCTCTTTGTGTATAGACATCCGTTGAGCTGTGATGAGTCTAGTTTACATTATAAATTACTTGGAACAAGGACCTGTCATTTTATTTGTCTGGAAAGTGCCATCCTCACCTATGGTTCTATGTATATAATTAATAATAATAACAAAATTAGACTAAGAAATATACTAGAACGGGAGTGGGCAAACTACGGCCCGCGGGCTGGATCCGGCCCCTCAGGGCTTTGGATCCGACCCTTGGTGCTGCCGGCACCACGTCTCTGCGGCCCCGGGTGGGGAGGCACAGGGCTCCGTGCGTTGCCCTTGCCTCCAGGCACCGCCCCCCACAGCTCCCATTGGCTGGGAACGGGGAACCGCGGCCAATGGGAGCTTTGGGGGAGGTACCTGGAGGCGCGGCAAAGGCAGCACACGCAGAGCCCTTCGCCCCCCCTCCCCCAGGGGCTGCAGCGCTTCCTAGAGCCACGCGGGGCCGGGGACAGGGCAGGTGTGCAGGGAGCCTGACCTGGACCTGGGGCGCACCGCTGCCACCCTGAAGCCGCTTGAGGTTAGCGGGGCCGGAGCCCGAACCCCTCCTGTACCCCACCCTGGAACTCCCTGCCTGCACCTCGCACCCCTCCTGCACCCCAACTCCCTGCCCTGAGCCCCCTGCTGCACCATGCACCCCTGCTGCACCCCAACTCCCTGCCCTGAGCCCCCTCCCGCAATCCACACCCCTCCTGCACCCCTGCCCTGAGCCCCCTCCTGCACTCCGCACCCCTCCTTTGCCCCAATCCCTTGCCCTGAGCCCCTTCCTGCACACCGCACCCCCTCCCACACCCCGCACTCCCTCCCGCACCCCAACCCTGGCCCTGCATACTATTTCCTCACCCAGATATGGCCCTCGGCCCAAAACGTTTGCCCACCCCTGTACTAGAACATTCAGCGATTAGCTCTTTAAATATATTTTTATACATTTCTCCTTTTATTCAGCTACAGCTGAATAATTTGGAGTGTTTCTTTTCTCAGATAGGCAGACTTTTAAAGGACTCTGAAAATTCATCTTTCCTTATTAGCAGGCAGACTTCATGTTGTAGGATCCCACTCCAGTTTATCAAAAGTGTGTGGAAATCAGTCAGTGTTTGCACAACAGGCTGAAGGTCATTGCAGCCTCACGCTAGTTCTTTCCTTGTCTCTGCTCAACTTCAGAGTGCTGACTGGCCCCAAGTCCTGAACGTCTCATTTGAGCAAATCTCCCAGTGAAGTAATCAAAGATGCATAGAAGTTAAGAGGCAAATGAGAGCATATGGAATGCCAATAATAGTTGATTTTAGAGCATATTAGTATCATTGCTTTATCTGTCCTGTCTCTGAATTGCTAATGTTTATAGGATATAGTTTCTAGTTGGATGAAGATCTGGACATGGTCATCCACAGTCTTGTGACCTGCAGCTTGGATTACTTAGACCAGAGAACACAAACCTTAAAAATGCTGCAATTAGTCCAGCAGGCAGCAGCCCACATTCTCAGCGACCCCAGCCACTAGGAGCACCTCGGTACACTGCTCACTACAATGGCTCCCCATGCAATAATGCGTCAAATTCAAAGTCTCAGGTCTTCACATTGACCCAAACTCTGTGTGATGATGATCTCAGATGCATTCCATTAAACTGTCCATTTCAAGCTTATGACAGCTGGAAACAGGACTTTCTTGGGAACAGGTCCAAGGCTTTGGAGGTCTGAGGTTTGTAACCTATCATTTAAATCAGCATGTGGACAAGGGGGATCCAGTGGATATAGTGTACTTAGATTTTCAGAAAGACTTTAGCAAGGTCCCCCACCAAAGGCTCTTAAGCAAAGTAAGCCCTCATGGGATAAGAGGGAAGGTCCTCTCATGGATCAGTAACTGGTTAAAAGATAGGAAATAAATACAGACTAACACGGCTACCACTCTGAAACCTTTCAGAGTAAAGGGGAAGCAGAAAACTCACTACTTCAATTTAGCAATCCCACAGCAACTAAAATAGTAACAAAGAAGAGAAGAAGGAAAGGGAGACATGGCAATAGTTTGTACAGCACCTAGCACAACGGGGTCCTGATCTATGACTGGCTCTGCCAGGAATTACCTCCATACAAATAGTAACTAATTAATAAGAGGAAGAAAAGGAAAGAACAGGGGGAAAGAGGAAAAATAATCTTTAAATAAATAAATGACTTACTAAAACATAGTCCAAACTGCCTCAGGCAGAAGTGAGAAGAAAATTAGACGTCCTAACTTTATTTTTTATTATGAATTCTTTTTGAGGAACTCAGATACTAGGATCATAGGCATGGTAAAAAAACATGAATGGATAGATTGATTTGCTTCCTGGACTTTCACTTGCAGCTTTTCACTACTCTTAAATCACAGCATTCGTTCTCTGCTTTTCTAAGCTAGCTACCCAATACTGGTAGTGGATGTTCCTGTTGCTGCCTTGCTTGTTGTCTCTCTTGGAAGGGCCTGATTCAGTAAAAAGTCATAATCATTCCCTTTGATTACTATTCCATGCCATTTAGGAATGTCTCTCTACTAAAACTCTTCCCTAGGTCGCCCCTGCGTTGACTGCCATGCATTTGAATTCATGCAGAGGGCCTTGCAGGATTTAAAGAAGACTGCGTATAATCTAGACACACGGGTAAGGAGGCATTGGACTTTTTTGTGACATGACAAAGTTGTTTTGCTTAGAAGTGGGTAAAATTTATAGATTTTTTTGTTTGTTTTTGTTTGGGCAATATCAATCTGCTGTACACAGCTGTTCTCGAGGGATGGTGTTGGGCAATATCTGTTCATTGCTCAGGATAATAGCATGAGTTACCTAGCTCCCTCTTATTCAATGTATAAGACCATTGAGAGGATTAGTGAGGAGCTGTGGTCTGCGCAGCTTTCAGTATTTTGATGACATCCCGCTCCATCCCTATCTCTATCTCACCCAACTCAGTCAGTGCTACCAGCCCATGGTCCAGTAGCTGGTTGGGGTTGGGGCAGGGATGAGAGCTAGTTGGCTGAAGCTCATTCTGGATAAGACTGAAGTGATGCTGGTAGGCTGGGGGAAAATTATCAAAAAATATTCCAAGGATCGTACCTTCCCCTCTTATTGAGAGTGTGTGTCTACCTGTTGTCACTAGAGCTTGCAATCTGTGGATACTGTTGTCTCCAACTACTGTTAAACAGTAGCAGTGTCTAGGAAGGGGTTTTTTAGTCTTTGCCTAGCTAGGATGTTGAAAGTGTTTCTTTCAGATGCAAACCTTACTAGTGTGAGTTATACGTTTTTCACCTTGATATTGCACTATTGAAATTCACTCCACTTAGGGCTGCACCTTAAGCAACCCGGAAGCTTCTTCAAGTCCTATCTTAAACTGTAGTGCAGTGTTGCTATCTGCTGGTAAATACCTGCCATGTTCCTCCCTAGAGGTGGCTGCTTTTCAGTGGTAGGTGAAATGATTCCTGTGTTGTGCAATTTAAATACTGTGGGATGAAAGACACTATGTAAATATAAGATATTTAAATTACCTAAACCCAGTGAATATGCATGGTTTATCGTCTAGCAGACATAAAATACCCCACTGTTGCATATGCAACATCAAAATGTACATAGACCATAGTAAGATCTTCATTTTCTGTGTTTTTCATTCATGCAAATTTTTCAAAAGAAGCTTCTAAAAATTTGATCGTTATATTGTCTGACATCTGATTTATATAAGCAAATGTATTTTACAGGTTTGGAAACACAAAAGGACATTGGCATTTTTAGAGATTGGTCTGAGGATCCTTTGAAAGTTGAGCCATAATGTTTACAGAAAAAGGCAGCTGCAGGGCTGAAGATACCCTGAAGATTTTACTATGGAAAAATGTGTTTCAGTGGGGCCAAATTGGTGCACAGCAGATATATTTATTAAGCAGGTTTGTTTATAAGAATACAAGTCAAATGTACGTCAGACTCCTCCATGAATAAATTTGCTTAATGAATACATCTGCTGAGCATCACTAAACCTAAAACTACATATTCATGCCATGCTGAAATGTACCAGTACATCTTTTCTTCTGTTACAAGTATAGTTGAACCTCTTCAGCAAGCAGAGCACTCAGCATCAGTTGATTATTCCCTGATACTCAGATTTCTGAAAGAGGAATAAAAAGTAGATCTGACTTGCCCAACTGGTTTCAAACTCCGTTTTTTTGCAGCGATTTCTCAGGACTGCTTCAAAAACCTCCATAGTGAATAAAGATTCTCAGCAGTTTCCCTGATGGGTTCTGCACTGTCATGGCGACAGGTACTACAGCAAAGAAAAAATGAGGCTGAATAAAAGAGAGAGAGAGAGACTGCAGAGAAGACTGAATTCTTGAGCCCCTCAGGTCTCTAAATTCACTTGATGTTGGGGGGATGTATTCTTTCCCTATTTTAAAAAAATTAAAGTTACTTGAAGCTATATTTACCTGAATGGCAGAGAAAACATTAGGAGGGAGGGGAAGGGGATCAGCTGAGATGAATGCCAAGGACATGTACCGTATATACTTGTTCATAAGCTGAATTTTTTTAGTAAAAAAAGGGACATTTCAGAGAAGGGGGTCGGCTTATGAACGGGTATAGAGAGGGAGAGGTAGGACCCAGCCCCTCCCCTCAACAGAGGGAGCAAGGAGAGGCAGGACAACTAGCAGAGCCAGAAGGGAAGAGGAGGGGCCAGAGTCTCTCCGCTTCTGGCCACGCTGCTCTCCCCCCCCAGCCTCCGAAGCAGCTGCAGCTCCGGGGCTGGCAGGCTGCAGGCGCGCTGCCCGGCCCCAGCTCCTGGAGCAGGCTGCGGCCACATCACTTGGCCCTGCCTGCCAGAGCATGTTGCAGCCACGCTGCTCGGCCCTGCCTGCCAGAGCACGCTGCGGCCGCACCACCTGATCTGGCCCGCCGGAGCACGCTGCAGCCCCGCCGCCCGGTCTGGCCCTCCGAAGCAGGCTGCAGCCATGCCGCCCAGCCTGCCGGAGCAGCTCCAGCCAGGCCAGAGACATCCTCCCCTGGCCCGTCCCACCTAAGGTGGGAAGGGATGGGATGGGGAGAGTGTGGGGATCCTGGGCTAGGGGTGGGGTCATGTGGGGGGTAGTCACGGGGTTACTCCCCTGGCCCCCAGCTTCTCCCCCCCAAAAATTTCCCCACCGGTTGCTGTCCTGGCCCGTCAGGGTAAGTAGCTGGTGTGCTGGGACACTTTGTTTACTTAGGTTTACCTCTGTGCCTGCAGACGCTCGAGGTAAACAAATCATCTCGGCCCACCAGCGGCTTATCCTGATGGCCCGGGATCCAAAGTTTGCCGACCCCTGAAGTATAGGGTTGGCTTATGAATGGGTCATAAAAAATTTCCATTTTTACTTGTCCATCTTGGGGAGGTCAGCTTATAAACTAACTGGCTTATGATTGAGTATGTACAGTATTTCCCAATTGTAAGTATGACAGCTGAGTTTGAGAACATCACTTTGTGAGATATTCTTACAAAACCAGACCCTCTGTCTTTCTCCATCTTAATTTAGGAGTCTGTTTAAATCCAAATGACTGAATCCTTGAATGTGTCTGGACTAGGAATGTCCACTAGGAATTCTCTCTATATGTTCTCAAAAAACATTAAAGCATTTAACTGGATGGCTCAGGAGATTGCTAATGGGTTATGGAGCTTTTCAACTCTCTGCTCACTAGTTCACTCTAGCTTTAACTAGTTAACTCTAGGAGAGTTAGTGCTTTCCAAAAGTTTCAATGTGATAGTTTACACATCAATATGTCTGGTTGTCTTAGTCTGCCAAATATACATAATATACTATGTATAATGTGCTTGGTTGTCTTAATCTAGTTCCTATTGCTGCCATGCCATCCCATAAACCATTGATACCCTTACTGATATTGTGATGTCCTACTCAGGACACCCAGAACTGTGAGCCACTGTGCTACCCCTTAGCAAGAGTGAGAGCTTTGCTGCTGCTATGCTGTGTGTCAGCTCCCTGACACACCAGCCTGTTTGCCTTGCCAGCAAACTCTTCAAAACTCTACCTATCTATACCTTGCTTTGCAGGTAATGATCAGGGAACCCCAGTCTCCCTGCAGTGTCTAGTCCCTCTTGCTGGATGCTCGCAGAAATTATTCGGTTCCCTGCCTCCAAAAAAACAGAGACACATCAGCCTGTTAGGTGAGCTGAAGACTCACACTTCACTTTAATATGCAACACTGAGATGGTTTTGTAATAAAACAAGAATAAATTTGTTAACAAAGAACAGAGATTTAGGTGATACTAAGCAAGAGAAAAAGAGACAGCAGTGGTTACAAATAAAACAAAATAAAACCGTCTTTCTAGAGACTAAAATTTAAGATTAGCAAATTATAATCTTTGCCTAAGCAGTTTTCATATTCACAAGTAGTTATTAATGGTTCCCAATCCTGCTGGAAAGGCATAACAAGTGGGGTTCCGCAGGGGTCTGTTTTGGGACTGGCTCTGTTCAATATCTTCATCAACGACTTAGACATTGGCATAGAAAGTACGCTTATTAAGTTTGCAGATGATACCAAACTGGGAGGGATTGCAACTGCTTTGGAGGACAGGGTCATAATTCAAAATGATCTGGACAAATTGGAGAAATGGTCTGAGGTAAATAGGATGAAGTTTAACAAAGACAAATGCAAACTGCTCCACTTAGGAAGGAACAATCAGTTTCACACATACAGAATGGGAAGAGACTGTCTAGGAAGGAGTACGGCAGAAAGGGATCTAGGGGTTATAGTGGACCATAAGCTAAATGTGAGTCAACAGTGTGATGCTGTTGCAAAAAAAAGCAAACATGATTCTGGGATGCATTAACAGGTGTGTTGTGAGCAAGACACGAGAAGTCATTCTTCCACTCTACTCTGCGCTGGTTAGGCCTCAACTGGAGTATTGTGTCCAGTTCTGGGCACTGCATTTCAAGAAAGATGTGGAGAAATTGGAGAGGGTCCAGAGAAGAGTAACAAGAATGATTAAAGGTCTAGATAACATGACCTATGAAGTAAGGCTGAAAGAATTGGGTTTGTTTAGTTTGGAAAAGAGAAGACTGAGAGGGGACATGATAGCAGTTTTCAGGTATCTAAAAGGGTGTCATAAGGAGGAGGGAGAAAACTTGTTCATCTTAGCTTCTAAGGATAGAACAAGAAGCAATGGGCTTAAACTGCAGCAAGGGAGGTTAGGTTGGACATTAGGAAAAAGTTCCTAACTGTCAGGGTGGTTAAACAGTGGAATAAACTGCCTAGGGAGGTTGTGGAATCTCCATCTCGGGAGATATTTAAGAGTAGGTTAGATAAATGTCTATCAGGGATGGTCTAGACAGTATTTGGTCCTGTCTGCAATGCTGTCCAAGAACTTATTGGATGGTCTGTGCCCCGCTGTGTTATTTTCCCAACTTATATCTGGATAGTTGAAGTCTCCCATCACCACCAAATCTTGGGCTTGGGATGATTTTGTTAGTTGTTTAAAAAAAGACTCATCCACCTCTTCCACCTGGTTAGGTGGCCTGTAGTAGACTCCTAGCATGACATCACCCTTGTTTTTTACCCCTTTATTTATTAGCACTTCCAGTTCTTCCTGCTTATTACCCATACTTCTCGCATTCGTATATAGGCATCTAAGATACTGATTTGATCTTGCCTCCCAGTTTTGCCCTGACCCTCCTTTCTCTCTGCCATTATGGCCCACGCTCCCTCCTATTTCCGACCCATCTCCCAGGTCTCCATGTTCCCCACTTACCTGTGGGCTTTGTTCACCTGTCGCCATCGAACCTAGTTTAAAGCCCCCCTCACTAGGTTAGTCAGTCTGTGTCCAAATATGGAACAGCTTGCTTCCATGTGAGGAGAGATTAAAAAGACTGGGCCTGTTCATCTTAGAAAAAAGATGATTAAGGGGGGATATGATAGAGGTCTATAAAATCATGAGTGGTATGGAGAAAGTGAATAGGATAAATGAACCAAAAACCAGGTTCCAGACAACCATGAACATTTGGCTGGGTTCAGAATCTGAACCTGGATCCAGATCCAAAGTTTGTAGTGTGTTCTCTCTACAATGGGCCTAACCAAAACCTCAGCTCTGAATAGCCCTAAATTTTGATGGACTCAAAATCCAGGTCTTAATTTAGCAGCTGGGACCCATGTCTAATTTTTAGGTGTAATTTTAGGGATATTTTAATTTTGTGTGTAAACAGTTTTATGATCATGCTCAAGTAACAGCTACCAAAACCTCTATTTGTTCTTTATTAATTTCTACACTATTCATGATAAATTAGTTTATGCAAAGCATATCAAATTAGATATGCCCATGCAAATAAAAATAAAACATTAGCCATGACTGAGTTTGTAAATTTTCACTAGAAATATAAAAGTTGGTAAGCAGCTTTGAGACTTAGCTCAGAAACCATTGGAAAGCTGTCGGGTTATCATATTCAAGCCTTTATGAGTAATGTGAAGGTGATATTTAAAAGGTAGATGATTGAGTGCTTTTAAGTGATTAGCAAAAGTCTGATTAGGCTTTCCCACTCAGAGTAACTGAAGGGCTCAATATTAGTGATTCCCTGAATTAGATACGATACAATTGTATTTTAATGGTTTAACAACAGGCAAAAGATTAATATAGGAGAAGATGTTTATTGCTTAGAGAAGAGGGTAGGCGCTCTGGACACTTTGGTTCTAATCCTAGCTCTCCTGCCGCTCCCTGGGCGCTTCCCCCAAGCATCCCTGCCTGCCCTGGGCAGCGGGCGGCTTCCCCCTGCAGCTCCACACTGTGCTTCCTCGCCGTCCGCTGCCGGCTACAAGGGAGCGGTGCCGGGGGCAGGCTGAGGCGATTGCTGCGCCTGAGGAGGGCAGGGGAGGAGGCACATGGCAGCCCTCCCCCCCCAGCAGGTGACTCCGAGTTGACTCCGGGGGGCTTATCCTGGCTGGATCTCCCTGAGTGTTGTGCCAGGGGGCCCCTCCCTCCCCCCGAGCTCGCTGCTGCCGGCAGGGAGAGGGCTGGGGGGAGTCCTCCTCTCTGGTCCCCCCGCCCCAGCCCAGCCTGCCTGCTGCACCCCAAACTCCTCATCCCCAGCCCAGACCCTACACCCCCTTCCGCACCCCTACCCTCTGTCCCAGCCCAGAGCCTGCACCCAAACCCCCTCCCAGAGCCTGCAGCCAGCACTCCAAATCCCCTCCCACATCCTCTCCTGCACTCCAACCCCCTGTCCCAGCCCAGAGCCCACACCCAGCACTCAAACTCCCTTCCAGAGCCCGCACCCCTCCCGCACACAAACTTCCTCCGAGATCCTGCACCCCAAACTCCCTCCCACAGCCCGCACCCCCTCCTGCACCCCAACCCCCTGCCCCAGCTCAGAGCCTGCACCCAGCGCCCAAACCCCCTCCCAGAGCCTGCACCCCCTCCTGCACCCCAACCTCCTGTCCCAGCCCAGAGCCTGCACCCAGCACCTAAACTCTGACCCAGAGCCCACATCCCTCCCGCACCCAAACTCCCTCCCAGAGCCTTAGGCATGTGGGGGGGCGGGGGTGGGACTTGGACCCATTCTGGGCACCACCAAAAATTATACAAACCTGCTGCCCCTCGTAACATGGGAAATTCACTGAAGTCAATGAAAAGCCTCCCAAATTTAGCCACCTTAGAAGCCTTTGAAAATCACAATTCACACATGCTCACTCCTTTTATTTTAACAGCTAAAATCTCCAAAGATGCTGTCTTTGCGGCGCATGCTCCATCCCTTTCTGGCAGTGCCTGTGATACTGAGACTGGGGAGGAGGGATAGCTCAGTAGTTTTAGCATTTGCCTGCTAAACCCAGGGTTGTGAGTTCAGCCCTTGAGGGGGCCACTTAGGGATTTGGGGCAAAATCAGTACTTGGTCCTGTTAGTGAAGGCGGGGGCTGGACTTGATGACCTTTCAAGGTCCCTTCCAGTTCTAGGAGATAGGATATCTCCATTAATTTAATAATAAAAAAAAAAAGCTGGGACTGGGAACCAAAGGCAGGGGAGAGGAGGACTGGAACAGGGAGAGGGCAAGGAGACTGGGACTGAGAGCTGGGGCTTTGGAGAGTCTGTCACTGGCTAGGCAAGGAGACTGGAATTGGGAGCCAGGGTGAAAGGGGAGGGGAGAGACAGATAGGAGGAGCCAGGAGGGGAGAACTTAGAATGGTTGTACAAGGAGACTGGAGCCAAGGAGTTGGGGTGTGGGGAGAGGGAAACTGGGACTGGCTGGGCAAGGAGAGTGGGACTGGATGTGGGGAGTTTGGGATTGGGAGTTTAGGACTTGCTGGGCAAGGAGACAGGACTGGGATGAGAAGCCTGAGGAGTGGAAACTGTGACTGGAAGAAGGAGCCAGGGGTGGGGAAAGAGACTAGACAGGGATAGGGCAGAAGGACACTTGGGAGGAATGGGCAGAAAAATCTGTGCCCACTAGAGTAGTGGTTCTCAAACTTTAGTAACCCAAGGACCCCCATTTTGATTTAAAATTTTGCCAAACCTCCCTGCTCAGCCCCAGGCCCCGCCCCCACTCCACCCTTTCCCCCAAGGCCCCACCCCACCCTTTCCCCACCCCCGTTCCACCCCTGCCCCTCCTCTTCCCTGCCTATTTCGGCCCCCTCCTCCTCTCCCCCCAGAGCACCTCCTGCACGCCGGGGAACAGCTCGTCCCTGGCATGCAGGAGTTGAGGGTGGGAGGGGGAGGAGTTGATCAGCGGGGCTCGCGGAGCCCCTGGAGTACCCTCGCGGACCCCCAGGGGTCTGTGGACCCCAGTTTGAGAAACTCTGCAGAGCATACTCCGCTCCAGGGCCTGGAATGGTCACCAGAAATGGTCACTGAAAATTCAGTTATTTGCCCAGCTCTACTCCTGATTCTTTTCATTGTCTGTTTCCCCTCTGAAATAAACGCAAAATTCTGATTTTAAAGTCCTCCCATATGCTGCATCTTGGATACATAAAATATTTCACCATCCCCAAATCCATCACTTCTGTTAAATAATATTTATACAAAAACACTGTCTTGTCCCCACACACTTCCCCTGAACCTGCTATGACACTCAGGGCACTACATTAAATGGGGTCATTATAAATACAAATTATTTTTAAAATGCATAATAATTATTTAAAATCTCTCGTGTACATTCGTGTTTTTAATGTGAAACTAAATAAATAAAACCTAGAGTGTACCAGGTTCCTATATTTTTCAGATCATCACAGGAAGTGTTGCCATACTATTATGCTAATTTAATAGCCAAAGGCTTAATTACCATCTATAACTAAACAATATGTCTGGTTATTATTCTCAAGCCTCATCATGTAGAACCAAACTGATATCTCTTGTGACAAAAATAAAACAGACTTTTCTTTAGGAGCTAATTAGTTTTAGAATTCTGACGCTCATTTTTTGATGTTGTTTTTTCTTTCCCCCTTCCTTCCAGACAGAAACACTGCTTCTTCAAGTGGAAAAGAGAACTCTGTGTGACTGTGTAACTGCAGACACGCTGAACTGAATGCTGGAGAACAGCCAAAAAGTGTCACCGGTTCAGCTGTTTTTTAAAATGTTGCTGTATGTAATACGGACAGCTGTGTGGAGTACATATTGCAAGCACGTAAGCCCCAGTGTAGTGAGGAAAGCAGGCGGGGAGTTTCTGTATGAGATGGTGGGGTGGGGTGGTCTGTCTTATGCTTGTTTTCTCCAGTATGAAGGTGCAACTATTGTGGCTTGACTGATTGATCATATGAAGACAGAGCATTGCATGCTGGAATCTGTAGTCTCTGCAGGCTCTATCTCCATATTAAAGGTAATGGTAGCTGCAATCCATTCTGTTATTTATAATGTAAATTTGGACCAGATTCAGCCAGTTTGTAACTCTGTGGATTTCAATGGTGCTACACCTGCTTATATCTGGACTGAATTTGGCCCTAAACAGGACTCCTGGGTCTCCTGGGAAGCTGTCACCTATATTTTCTCCAATCCAGTAATCCCTGAATTAAATCATACACTGTCACTACCTACTTAGTGCTCCCACTATGTGCCAGCACGTGTAGAAATAGCTATTGTTTTAACAATCTAAATGCATGTTCTGTACAAAGGGAAAAGGAGAATAAAACTACTAGAAAAACAGGTAACCCCACACCCAAATGTACCTTGTTTCCTTTTGAATGAGATCTTGACAATAGGCTAAGCTAAAAGCTCAGTGTGAATGGGGGAAGGAGGAATCAAATTTTCATTCACTGTCACAGTGCAGTGTAGCTTTTCTCTGAGAAAGTACGTTCACCATAGGAATGTACATGGCACTCAGATGTTGTCACTGAGCTAGTTAGTGGTGTCACAAAGCAACACACTATTGAACAAGTCAACTTTTGTACACATCAAAAATGTCTTCTACGTTCTCCCCGGGGTGAGTGCTCATGCACTACGGGAGCCCTGTTTTCTTTGCCCTCTGCAAACCTTGTGTGTATATTGTAAGTATGAAAAGGGGAAGAAGTGAAAGCATTAGAAATTACTGAGTTATGCAGATTAAGAGAGACAAGATGTAGAGAGACAAGGAGGGTGAGGTAATATCTTTTATTGGACCAACTTTTGATGGTGAGAGAGACATGCTTTTGAGCTACACAGAGCTCTTCTTCAGATCTGGGAAAGGTAGTCAGAGTGTCACATCTAAAGACAAGATCCAACAGCTAGTTGAGCATAAGTAGTTAGCACATGGTCTAAGGGACCATTCAAGGCCTGTTTGAACCCCTCCTGAAAGAAATCTTACACGAATCCCCTTTTCTGGCCCCCAAATAACCTCCCAACCTCTCCAAGCCCATCACTAGAAGCAAGCTTTATTTATTTAGCTTCTTTTCTTTCAGGCCCTCCTTAAAACTCACTCCTGCTGCCAGGCCTCCTACAAGAAGTACCTTAATTAATCTAAAACTCCCCAAAGAACTAAACCCCCAGTCCCCCTTTTTAGTACATTTTAACAGCACCATCAGGGCATGCATATAATCTTATTACTATAAGCTTTGTCCTTCCTCACTCCTTCCCTGCATTGTGTGTTAACCCCTCGCTGTGTCACGATAACATTAAATTAGAAGCTCTTTGAGGCAGAGCTTTTGTCTTATTTAAAATAAATAAAATAAAAAATAAATTAATGGAGATATCCTATCTCCTAGAACTGGAAGGGACCAAAGGTCACTGAGTCCAGCCCCCTGCCTTCACTAGCAAGACCAAGTACTGTTTTTTTGCCCCAGTTCCCTAAACGGCCCCCTCAAGAATTGAACTCACAACCCAGGGTTTAGCAGGCCAATACTCAAACCACTGAGCTATCCCTCCCCCACTGAAAGTACTCAGTACACTTTGCGGTGCTGTAAACATATAAACTAAGCATCGCCATTTAAAATGTGTTTATCTGTTGCTCTAGTTTCACGTACAACATTTATTTGATAACATACATACACAAATAAATGGGCCCATGTCTGCAATTTAATATAACATAACCCACCTACACTCATACTCTTTCCCCCTCATCCATGGAGATGCTCAGTATCTTTACGACTCTGTCTTTCTCACAGTCACTCCATGGGAGTGGGGAACAGCGGAGATAGGGGCTCAGAGGTCTTATGAAAGAATTGAATTTTAAGAAGTGACTTGAAGGAGGTGAGGGTGGAGGCATATCAGACCAGGTCAGAGGAATTCCAAATGTCAGGGGCCATGAAGAAGAAAAAGACACAAAGATTTGCAGGCACGTCACTTCTTTATGTAATCCGTCCCTCTTTGCAAGTATTTACTAGTGGTCAATGACATGCAGCCATAGTGGGGTAAGGAAACATCCCACCATAAAAATGTTATTTTAAAACTATTATTCATTCTGAACTGTGAAGCAGGGACTGCAGTAAATGTAATAAACAGGACCCAGGCAAAGGATTGTTTCCTGCAACTGGTCCAATATTTCCTGATGTCACTCTCTGATTTCTGCTGTGAACAATGAAGATCTTCCACCATGTCAGTATGTCTTCATGAGCCTTGAGTGCAAGCTGCTCTTTGAATCAAGGCACATGATACCACCCTCTGAGTGTCACTTAAGTAGCCAGTCGGTGGTTAAAACCATGTTACATTCTTATTGCTTTGTCAATAAAGTCTGAAAATGGGACTGTGCTGAAAACTCACAGTTTATATAGCTGCTCTTTTTTGAGTTACAAAATCAGCTCGCAGGAGTGCTGACTTTTGCTGTTGCGTAGGGTTAGCGGGACATGCATTTCAAGAGAGGCCTGCATTAAAGTTCTTTTCTTTGAAGGACCTGAATGG
>NW_020664417.1:86485332-86527852 GCF_002925995.2 Terrapene triunguis | reverse complement strand
GTGTGTGTGTGTGTGTGTGTGTGTGTGTGTGTTCTTGCCTGTACATTACACTGATTGTCTCTGCACTGGCAAAGACTATTGCAGCTAGGGCTGTACTCTATTAATGATCATTTGATGTCTAAGCATTATAGTTCATGTTATTTTTAATGTAATAACTTCAACCTGTAAAATTGAATACAGTAGCTGAACATTATTTTTATACTTCATCCTGTGTTTTATTCCTCAACTCCACGAAGTGTTTGGCCATGTGTTATGCCTTCTGGGCCACTGGAATCATACAGTGACTGTGAAGCGGTAACCTGCTGTTTTTTCTCTCCCATATTCATAAAGTGCCAGTTGTTGCATCACAGGAATTGGCTCTTATTTTGATTGTTAGCTGAAGGATCACAGAAAACACAGCTTCCATTTTAGCTACAAGACTAAAGCATCTCTAGTATATTTTAATCTGAGGTACTGAAAGTTATACATATAAGGAGCTGATACAAAAATTTAGCAGAAAGTGTTGGAGTGAATTTATGTATCAAGACTGTATCTTGTCCATGTTCACTGAAAAATTTGCGAAGGTTCTTGACATTTTTGATCAAATCTGTGCCAAGTTTTAAGTGAACCAGTGTTGATTTATGGCTGTGCAACAAAATCAGATGAAGTTTATAATTCCATGAGGTTTCTGCACAAAGCCGGGGGAAACTTGTCATTTTGCTTTGAGTAAATCTTTGCTGAGTTTAAAGTTTTTAATGAAATCAGACAAGTTTATCGAGAAAATGTTGTCCATTCATCGACCACAGCAGTAAGATGCTAGCAGATAGAGACAGGCCTAAACTATATACTTTGGATCCAGATCCTAAGGCAAACTTCTCCAAAGTTTAGGGTTGTTTAAATCTAAGACTTTGGTCCATTATAGAGATCTGGAGACATCCACAAAATATGGAGCCAGATTCAAAATTTCCCAAAGCATGAGTGTTCAGACACAAGGCTTTAGTTGGGACCAGTCTTGACTGGTAAAAGTTAATTTTCACATCTTTAAGTTTTGAGGTTTGATATTTCCCCCCCTCAATTAAATGATAAGCCCTCAAGTTATCCATGTAGTAAATCTGAAAGGCATGATTTCTTGCCTCCCTAAGATAAAAGTAACCGTGGTATGCTCATCCTTGGCTATAAGGGCCTGCATACATTGTGAAAAGTTTCCATGCTGGAGCATCCAACATGGTAGCACAACACGCAGCTAATGAACAATTCAGTCTTGCACCGTAGATAGTCAAAACATTGTTCAGTTCCGTGTTCTCAGTGACTGTAGCATGATTCTGTTAAAACACAGTAGTCTTATCTGTAATGTAAGACCAAACAGTATTTTAACCATTTTGATTTGCAACCATATTCTGCATCATGGTAACTTTTCCAAGCAAAGCACGGAAGATATGAACTCAGGTGAATTGAAGCTGAAAAAAATGTTCGAATGAGCCCCTGTGAAGGAAAACTGCTGCATCTTCCTCATCTTGAGCTCCTGATAGTTTGTTGCTGGCAGCTGCAGAATAGCTAATCTGGCAAAGCTTCCCCTTCTTAAAAATCCAAACTAACAAAAGAAGCACCATGGGAAAAAATGTTCTCAGAACACAAGAATTTCTAACTTTTCTTGGGCCAAACAAACAAGTCAGAATAGATTTTACAGGCTAATTCCCACTGGGCAAAAAAAAAAAAAAAGCAAGCAAATATTGCTTGCTTGAGTCTTCTCAGACGAAGACCCCAATGGTGCCAATGACTAAAAATTCGCTTTGAAAAATTGTCAGCAGTGAATATAATTTAAGCCTGGCAGCAGCAGGTCCAAGCTTTGATATTGCTTCCAGCTGCTGTTAGCCCTGGCTTTTCAGAAGGATCAGCATGCACACAGAACACAAAAGCCTTGTTTCCAGTGGGAACTTGTCCAGTTTCCAGCAAGCAGTGGCTGGAGCTATACAAGTCCAGTGCGAGCCCAAAGTGTAGACTAGAAAAGTCATGATTTACCCTGATGGATTTTATCCTTGCTTGAAACCTAGAACCTAAAACAGAGCTTCATTTCACAGTAATCTTACAGTGACCTTTCTTGGGCAACAGAAAAGAGAAAACTATAAACTATTAAGAACATATGCATTTCTAATATGCCTGTCACTGTTGTATCTAGATCAGTGGTTCTCAACCCACAGCCTACTGGCCACTTGCAGCCATCAGCACACAGCTGTGGCTCCTGTGACATCCTCAGAGCCATACAGATAGAATATATATCGTGTGGATGCGGCCCACATAACACACAGAGAGCTGCATATGTGGCCCACAATGGTAAATAGGTTGAGAACCACTTCTTGCATGAACTGCAAAAGTGTTTTTCTGACTTGATCCTTTCCTCCATCACACATAGTGATGCAAAGTATAATTTGTAGTTCCTCTACAAGGGGAAACTTTCTCTTCATTTTGTTACTATTGTACCCACTTCTGTATCAACACCTCATTTTTCCTGTGTTTCATTGAGGTACTGAGGACAGTATCAACATCCCAAGTCCCTGAGGGTCAGAAAGGTTTTGTAGTATCCCTGTGGTTTCGATTCTTGTGGTGTCTTTCATGGAACTTTAAGGGGGGAAAGTTCTGAGTGTCAGACTGCCAATGAGGAGGAGTTCATTCCATGTGCAGACATGACAGGTGATTCTTTTCCTCACCAAGCCAGTGACTTCATGTTTGAAAAAGACACTGAACCATTTCCTAGGCACGGAGCAAGATTGAACCAGTATCTGGTGGGACAGAGGAAACAGACAACCCCTGGGCTACTTGACTTTTGGCCCTTCTCCTGGATTCTCTGGTCCCCTGGCTCTCAGAGGAAGCAAAATGGCCTGCAGTATTTATTTTCTGATATGTAAAAAAACATATCTCGTGGGGTCCTACAGGCGTCTGTCCTGGTCCTGTACTACTCAGTATTTTCATTAATGATTTGGATAGTGGATTGGAGGTATGTTTATTAAATTTGCAGATGACAACAGGCTGGGAGGGATTGCAAGCACTTTGGAGGACAGGATTAGAATTCAAAACAGCCTTGACTATCTAGAGAATTGACCTGAAATCAACAAGATGAAATTCATTAAAGACAAGTGCAAAGTACTTCACTTAGGAAGGAAAAATCAAATGCACAAGTACAAAATAGGGAATAACTGAGTAGATGATAGTACTGCTGAAAAGTATCTGGGGGTTAGAGTGGATCACAAATTGAATATGAGCCAACAACGTGATGCAATTGTGAAAAAGATGAATGTTGTTCTGGGGCGTGTTAACAGGAATAGTCGTATGTCAGACACGGGCAGGGGTGCTGGAACAATTTGTATAGTGGGGGTGCTGAGAGCCATTGAACCAAACTATATGATGGAAACCACTTTAAGCCAGGGGGTGCAGCAGCATCCTCAGCACCTATGGACACGGGTGGTAATTGTCCTGCTCTACGGGCACTGTGAGGACTCAGCTGGAGTGCTGTGCCCAGGTCTAGGCACCACACTTTAAGAAAGATGTGGAGAAATTGGAGGGAGTCCAGTGGAAAACAACACAAGTGATAAAAGGTTTAGAAAAGCTGACCTATGACCGAAGGAAATGGACATGTTTAGTCATGAGAAAAGAAGAATGAGGCGGGACCTGGTAACAGTCTTCATATATGTTAAGGGCTGTTATAAAGAGGGTGGCAATCAATTGTTCTCTTTGTCCACTGAAGGTAGGACAAGAAGTAATGTGCTCAAAATGCAACAAGAGAGATTTAGGTTAGTTAGTAAGGGAAAATCTTTTGATCTACAAAGGTAGTTAAGCTCAGGAATAGGATTCCAAGGGAGGTTATGGAATCTATATGATCAGAGTTCTTAAGAACAGGTTAGACAAATACCTGTCAGGGATGGTCTAGGTATATTTGGCTCTGTCTCCGCCCAGGGGGCTGGACTAAATGACCTCCCAAGATCCTTTCCAGCACTACATTTCTATGATTCTATGTTTATAATGCACTAACCAGTCATCTCAGCCCAGCTGCAAAATTAAAAAAACAATATAAATGAGAGTTAATAAACTGGCATGAACAATGTGAACAAATCACTTCCCAGCTACAACCTCCAAAACCCTCTGCCACTCAGAAAGAAACTGGGGAAGCAGAGAAGCCTTGAAGCTGCCCTGGCAGCAAGTGAGCACAGAGGCAGGAGAGGCACAACATGGCTGACAGGGAGCAGGGTGCAACATATCCAGGGCCACTGATTTATCAGGTTATAGAGGGACAAGATAGCTGGCTAATGTATCTATTTAACCAATATCCGTTCTCTCTAAAACCATGTATACCCATGATCATGGTATCAGCGTTTATATTTAGGGGCATACATTATAACTGGAGCACCCAGCCTTCCCTCTGAATATTCTGTCTGTGTATTTAACTTATGCCCTTAATGTTAGTGATTTTTGAAGTAGCTGTATAATTTTTTTATTCATTTACTGCACAGACAAATCTGCGCTAGTTCCCATAATTCTGTCAGCACCTGTGATATTAAGGGCACTACGAGATCAATAGTATATTTTACAGTGCTCCCAGAGGTCTCTCCACACTAAAAGTCCTCACTAAATGTCTTCCCAGAAAGTCGTTAGCTGCCTTTAATAATTTTGGCTGGCTGACTGTTCTCGGGTCTTTCGTGATCAGATTTCTACTAAGTATAGAAACTTCTTCCATCTCTATAGAAAGGGAAGATTAAACTCCTTGCAAACCTGATTGGACAGCCATTTGGGATTTCACTACTTTTTTCTTTAGACACCATATAGACTCTAGTGCATGGCTTAGGAATTTGATCATCTTTGATGGTAAGTTTCAGAGTAGCAGCCGTGTTAGTCTATATCCGCAAAAAGAACAGGAGTACTTGTGGCACCTTAGAGACTAACAAATTTATTTGAGCATAAGCTTTTGTGGGCTACAGCCCACTTCTTCGGATGCATAGATGGTAAGTAGACAGATGACACCTTTATCCATGGACACAGAATCTATAATACACATCATACCAAAGCAAGGCATATGTGCCCTTTCATGCTTCCCTGTTGTTCAGCTTTATTTGAAGTGATTGTACAATGCTCTGTTCTGAAAGTTCTCCTAGTGGAAAGTGAATCTTGCTGTCTACAAACGGTTAACTAGTTTTGAAAATAAAACAATAATAAAAAAAATCCCAATGTTGACAGAGGGTAAACAGTGAAGCCTGCAGTTCAGAGCAAGCTATTGGTGCTGTAAATTAGCACATCACATCTCCATTGATTTAAGTGGAGCTGCACCAATTTACACCAGCACAGAATTTGGCCCTGGGAATTAGAAAGCTTTGGTTTACTCTGCTACATTGGGCAAGATGCTTACTCTCAGTGTTTCACTTTATCCATCTGTAAAATGGGAATAATGATACTTAGCCACCTTTGCAAAGTGCTTTGGGGTCCTCAGATGAAAAGTGCAAAGTATTAGTATTACTTAATTTTAGCAACCAGCAGTTAGAAAAGGCATATTCTCGTATAATTTAAACAGATTCATTCATAATATCTAATATACACATATAATGGCTTTCATCCCAAGGATCCTAAAGGGCCAAAATCTGATACCTGTACCCATGCTGAATAATACTTTACTCCACGGGTGTCACTGGGACTACATGAGGACTAAAGGGCTACACAGTCTGAGTAAGGGGTCCAGGTTGTAGTTCAAAGTGCTTTCCTCGCTACTTGCAGGAATGACTTGATCCTCTACTGATGGTATAAAAGGGGTAGCAGTTTAATATTGCACAGTGACATTACACAATCATTTAAGCAAGAAGAGGAAATATTGAATCCAACTGAAATCGCAGATGGATAATGTTTAAACATTATTGGCCAAATTCTGACCTGATGTAAGCAAGAGCCACTCCGTTGACCTCAGTGGAGTGGAGCAGAACTGCTGCTTATAGCAGCTCTGAATTTGGCTCTATATTTCTGCTTCTTGGACCTGATCCTGCATGACTTGTACTACCTAAGCTGCCTCAGTAGGAGCTCTGGGAGGGCAAAGAATACAGGATGAGGCTTCTGATCACCAGCATGATTAAAACTGGACAGAAATTACTCTACAGTCTTGTCCAGTGAGCTCACATCCTGCCAGTGTCACATCTCGGCAGTACAGTGAGTAACACCACACAGTTACAGAAGGGCTGCAAAATGCTGATTTTTTTTAAATTTAAAAAGCTTAAAAAATTTGTTTCCAGATAAAACTTTGCCATTGGTATGTGTCCAGAAGCAGCGCTTCCGGCCACGTGAATGCTCAGGAAACTGGGCTGAATTCAGCTTTGTTGTAACCGGGTTTAGATTTTCATTAATAAGGGGCAAGCCCTGGTCCCACCTCGGCAAGTGTGGAGGGCCCCTGACAGCCGTTCTGCTATACAATTTGGCGGCAGGATGTGGTGGGAGTTACACAATACAGGTGCACTCCCTGCATGGCAAGGCTCCAACTCTGCAGGTGTACCTTCTGTAGCAGTGCACACAAGGTGCTTGGGGGTGGGCCCAGAGGATCCACCACTGAATGGATCCCCATGCTCTTCTCTCCTATGGACAGAGATGACAAGGTGGCTATTCTAGCCATTAAGCAGCCTCTGCCAGTCTGCAGTCTTGGGGAGGTGTTATTCCACTCCTTTTCTCCCCATTACTCCCCAGTGACATGCCTGGTATGGGTTTGCCTCTGTACAGCTCTGTCACAAGATGTAATGGTTTGCTTCATATCTTCTATTTCTTTTTTGCCTCTCCAGATGTTTGCCTTATTCTTCATCTCTGACAGCAGCTAAATCACTTACCTCTGGACTGCAGACAACTCTGAGGCCATCCCAAGATGCTGATAGGAGACAGATTCTTCTTTCTTTTCCCTTAAAAAAGTTGGAGCACCTAAGTGAGTAGCACAGAAACTAAATTTCTAGCCCTAGAGACCCAGAAATTATTATTGTTGCACTCCTGTCCCTACCTGCCTACTGCAAAGTGCTAAGATCAAGCAATTATAAAGGGGAAACTCGCAAATGTCTTACTGGCTCAGAACCGTTTGCATTGCTCTCTGGAAAAAGTATTTAAATGGACATCGCCTTCCACCCTTCCAAAAACTATCAGACTCTATCTCTACATAACTTTCTGGTGAACTCTGCTATAACCTAATATATTAATGAAAGAAACAGTATGGCCCCAAGGATGGTATAAGAGTACCAATGTTCTGTGTGTCAAGAACATAGCTGAATGCCAGGGTGAATGGGTGTGTGAAGTTCTGATTTTGTGCCAGAATTTCCATTTGGAGTTATTTAAAACTAGACTGGACAAAACACTCACAAATGCCCCCCACAGGGAATATTCCTGCACCATGAGATGGGCTAGATAACCAGAGTGAAGATGGGCACAAACTGCAAAATGTTACTGTTTTTTCCAGGTTGCTACACCACACCGGTAACTGTATCAGGTATCTGAGTACCTTTCAAAAGATAAATGACACAAAGTGAGTAGAATCTGTCAAATATGGATCCCTTTCTGATCCCCTCCTCAGGGAGAAAATTGGATCTGAGTTGCTCTGTGGTTGGGGTTGGGGTGAGGGTGGTATTTCAGCTGATGTGCTCACGTGCGATGGGTATTTTTAAGGCAAGGGCTAAGGAATGCACTTTGCATTTGAACCAAAAAGTGGTGTGGCTTGTGGTTCCTACAGGAATGAGTTCCACAGCCTTTGGTCAGCCCCGAAAAGCCCTGTCTTTCTGCACAGGTGAGCTTCATCCTTCCAATAGACATTTCCATTTTGCTAGGGCCTTAGGACTGTGACTGGCCGTCAAGGTTCCAGACGGAGTGTGAGGTGGTCTTTAAGGTGTCCTAGCCCCAGACTGCGAGGACAGATGTTGATCTTGGAATTCTGGAGGAAGCCAGTGGAGTGAGCAGAGTGCAGGTGCAGGTGGCAGTCTGTGTTGTTTTCCCAACTGCCATTTTCTCAGGACTGGTGCTTTCAAACCCAAGTACATTACATTGCTGTAGTCCAGGTGGATGCAGTCTCCTAGCCAGCTGGAGGTGGCAGAATACTTTCCTCAGTCACAGTGCGTGCTGGGTGTCAGTCTAGAAGAACTCTTAAAATTCAGACTGACGTGATGAGTTGTGGGTTTGCGTCCTCAATCAGTGGCACCTGCGCTCTGGCTACCTGCTTTTCAAAGTGTTTCCAGCTGCCAACAAGCATTACCTCTATCTTGCTAGGGTTTAGCGTCAGCCAGCTCTGGGTCAGGATCTCAAGCACTCCTGAGTTCAGGGGAGTTCAGATCTGGGTTCTTTGTTTGGGTTATTCTACGGATAGGCCCTCTGATTGGGTGTACAAACTCCACACGGGAGAGTAAGGGATTAAGGAACAGCTCTGGGCAAAGGCAGCCCCAAAGCCTGCACAAGCTGGAGGCAGGGCTGTAAAAAGGGGGATAGAGCAGTTCAGAGACGGGCAGTGGAAGGGAGCAGACGGCTGCTCTGAGGGGAAATGACTGCCCAGGAGTACCGACAGCAAGACCTGTGCAAACGCACAAGGGAGAAGCAGGGGTCGGAGTGTGTGGGTCAGAGACTTGATTGGAGTGATTTACTCTGGGAAGCTGAAGGAGACAAGAGTAGGAAGTGGTCCAGTGTAGCAGCTTAGCACCACAAGATGTTGGATGTAGCTGTCCACCTTTGGGCCCTGGACTTGAGCCCAGAGGAGAGG
Source organism: Terrapene triunguis (assembly GCF_002925995.2). Lineage (NCBI taxonomy): Eukaryota > Metazoa > Chordata > Testudines > Emydidae > Terrapene > Terrapene triunguis. The sequence goes on along the minus strand of NW_020664417.1, from coordinate 86,519,133 downwards.
GTGGGCCTGGCCTCCCCTACCCACTCCAAGAGGACAATACTACAACAGTAGCCTTCACCTCTGGTGAGAGACCAGCTGGAAAAGACTGATTGTTCACGGGCCCAGTCCTCAAAGCCCCTGTGCTAAAGGGGAGGACTGGAAACCCCTGGGGTGGAGGTGCTGACGGACAGGACAAGACTGGACTATACTTCAAGGGGGAGACATCTTGCTAACCACTGTCTGACCATAAGGCAGCACTGTTGATGGTTGTGCACCTTCTACACAGGTCCATTAACAGAAACTCAGATCCAGAGTTGGCTTTGGATTATGAACTCCCCCAAAACTCAGGGTGTTTATCTCTGGGATATTGGCTTGGGGCCATCCATGTGACCTTCTGTGATTCTATGTCCGATCCACGGAAACTGGTTGGAAGGCGTGATTCATCTGGTTGACTCACATTCACTTCTATTGGCCATAAGGGGTGGGTTTATGACTAGTGTTGCTTGTTAAGCACTGATGACATGCCCTGCCTATTACTAGACACAGAACAGAGTCTTTGCCACAAAGAGCAAGAGTTGGATACCAGGTGCCTGATTCTGCTCCAGCTGAAATCCTGCTGTAAATGTCTCGCAGCTAAGCCTGGGTTAGGAGCTGCCCATTTCAGCATAGCCACATTTTGGAATAAAGGCAACAATCCAAAAATTCATAAATATCTTTGTTATATTACGTGGTTGCAGCAGTCGCTGAAGTGTGCCAATGTATGCCCATGGGAGTAAGTGACCATCCAAGAACGGAGGCAATTAGTAAACAAAGCAGCTACCATATGTCCTGTCGCTGCTCCTTTAAATCTTCTCCTCTCCTTGGCAGCTCAGTTCTTATATGTTGCTATAGTGAATCTCCATGGCAATGACCCTAATCAGTGAGAGGGGGAATGCAGGAGACGCATGCTCAGTATGGCTGCAGTGGTTCCCTTAGCTGCTTGCTACTGCCATTTCCAAGGGTCTGTCACAAAAGACAGAGGAAGATCAGGCACTTAGCAAATTAGTAGTTTGGGTGAGTTTCATTTCCAAGTGCATGGCCCGTGGCTGCAATGGGGTGTGTGTGTGTGTGCATGTGTACCTAAGGCTGTCATTTCACATCTGCTTCATTAGGCTGAATGTGCTGGGAGCGAACAATTGATCTTTCCTATTTCTTCTTGTTTCAGGCTGGGAAGGAAGCTTTAATTCTTGATGATAATAATGGCGTCTCCTTCTGTCTGGAGAGCGATGTGGATGGCAATCCAGTTAATTTCAGTGGTTGGCCTATTGAGTGTGAAGCTGGTCGGGGCCAGTCAAGAATCTGGGAGTGTCATTCCAGCAGAAAGTATGTACCCCTGCCACGCTATGGTGGCTCAGATTCAGAAGCCGAATCTGCATTGTTTACGTACATCACTTCATCCAGTGAACGCTCAAATTTCATGAGCTCCATCTGTAGGCTGCCCTTCTGCTAGGAAGTGCAAACTGGTTTGTAACACACCAGGAAAGTAAATGAAATTTTTGCATTATTATTATTATTTCATTAGCACTTATTTGAAAACAAATTAACTAAATACTAAATATTTATGTGACGTTATCTTAAACCTGTATAGTCTTAGGTCATTTTTGTTTTCTTCCAGGTCTGCAAGAAGATACTCTAGGTGTGCAATTGTACACATGAAATCCTTACTGGTTACTGTTACAGGCAAACTGTTGCTTAGTTCTGCTAGGGTGTTGCAGGCATGTTTTTTATGTCTTTTGTTATTTGGCTGGCACAAAGTATATTCGGCTGGATTCATCTTTGGTGTAACCCCAGTGGATTTACACAAAGGAATTTGACCCACAGAGTTTAACCCTGAAATGCATGTGGAATTCTGGAATTGCACTGCTGTACATCAGCGCAAAATGTGAGGTAGTGGTCTGAGCACAGGTCTGGGAGCCAGGAACTCCCAAGTTCTAATCCCAGCTTTAGCACTGACTGCTTTGGGCCAGTCACTGGTTTCAGTTTCCCCCAGTGAAATGAGGAGGATAATTGTAACAGAGATGATGTGAGGATGTTTTGAGAAGATAGTGTTGTAAAGTGGTCTGACAATGAAAAGTGCTCCGGAAGCGCAGGATGGCCACTCCCTAGAGCGATAAAAATATGATTTAGCTCTCACCCAGAGTTTTAAAAAGAGTGGAAGGTGACTGCATAAATAAAACTAGTCCCTGAACATAAATCAATGTTAGATTTTATCACAGCCATCTCCGTCCATTCTCCTGACACCAAAGCTTTGAATTCAAAAGTCCATTTGGTCACTGCATTTTACTTTCCTGGGATAACATAGCTGCTTTTCAGATGAACCCTTGGTACCTACACAGGACTAGAGGGTAATGTCCCAGTTCTGTTCTTTTCTGTTCTAGTCTCATCTTTATTAGAGAGAGAGTGTTCAATTCTATTTTTCTTGTTCTATTCAGACTCTTCTACTGCCCTCATCACCGTAGTATCCGAGCGCCTTCCAGTAGCGCATTAATCGACTTGACTAACATCTGGCAAACATGGTTCATTCTTTCTATCACCCTCTGACCAGAGGGAAAATTGTAGGGGGTTTTAAATTAAATGTGCCCTGTGCTATGTGTTTATATTAGCAAAGGTGGGGCAAACAAGTGTGCTTTGCACATTGAATGGAAGGTAGTGAAGTGTTGTAGTGGTTCTTTGTTCGTGGCAGTTCATTCCCCAATTGAGGGCTCCTGACTCCTTCACAGGCGCTCTCCCCCTGTGTGGTAGAGAGTTCTATTCAACAGCACTGTCAACCACGCTCCTCAACCCTGAGCTTTTAGATACCCTGGGCCCAGGCTGTTGAGCACCTTGAAGATTCAGAACGAGGCCTTTGCCTTTGACATAATATGGTATGGGACGAAGCCAGTGCAGTGAGTGGAAGACAGGTATGACGTGCTCCTGTAGCTGGTGCTGCTGAGGAGATGAACTGCTGTATAGGTTCTAGCTGGCGTTTCCTGAGGGCTCGTGACATTTTCCCCAGGTAGACGGCATTGCTTGCCCCAGCCCAGCTGGGGATTGAGAAGGGTGCGTATAACTGAGGGCAGGTCATTGTCTGTCAGGACAGCTATAAATGGTAGAATGCTTTGCTTGTGATGCTGCAATGTCAGAACTTAATGCCAGCGAGGAATCCAGAGGCATCCCTGAGTGAATTGTTGGTGAATATCTTTAACCAAAGGAGACTGCACTGTGGCTGCAAACTACTCAAAGTGCTTTCTTTTGCTCACTTCCTTAAGTTCTGTCTTGCTTGGGTTCATCTTCAACCAGCTGTTCTACATCCGTGAGCTGAGCTTGCCCAATCTTGACAGTAGTGGCATGGCTGTATGGGATGAAGGATAGGTAGAGCCATGTGCCACCTGCGTATTGTTAGCTCCTAAGTGCATGTCATCTGACCAGTTCACCTGGTGGCTGCATGTAGATGTTGAATAGGCCTGAAGAGAGTGTTGACCCTTAAGGAACCCCACAAGTGAGGGGTGTGATGGTGGAGGTGTTAAATTAGTATGGGCCCTACCTTTAAGTTTCCTCAAAGAAGAGGGGGGCGGGGAAGGGAGGCTTACCAAACCTAATAAACTCAGTGCAGGAGAGCATTTGCACTCCTTGCTGCTGCAAGTGAGAACAAGGACACTGGCAGATAGTTCCTGCAGTGTGCGAATCCTGCCAGCCAAGACCTCATGCTTCAGGGCAGGCCTGGGAGATGCATGATGGAGTGCAGTTTGCTATTGCTATGAGCAGGAGCACCATGTAGCTTCCAGCTAGTGTGCGCTGCTGACTGCAGTACACATAAGAGTGCTCTAGCGAATACCTGGCACTCCCTAGCTGGCAGACTACACCCTCTTGGGCAAGTGAATTTACTGGTCCTGCCTACTAGAGTTCTCTTGACCTTCTCTTGCTATACCTTGCCCTGCTGTTTGGGGTGGAAGGAGGCTATAGATGCTCGATCCTGTTTCCCACTTTGCTCACAAGTGAAGCAGAGAGCAGGACCTAGCTGGTTATGAATAGTAATTAGCAATGAATAATCAGTACCTTGTACTTAATGCTTAACGTCTGCAAAGGACTATGCAAACATTAAACAATATCAATGTTTTTAGAATAGTTTTCTTTAAGTGTCAATGAAAACCAATTTTTTTTTTTAAGTGTAAACCTCCCCTGTTGTGTTTATAACCCGAACACAGCAATCTTGTGCTTGGGCAGGAGAGCTTGAAAATGGGAACCAGCCAGTCTAGTTTCACAGTCCAAGCTGCATAAAATGCAAAGAGTAAATAAATTACACATGTGACGGAAAGTAAATTAGACTTCTGAAATTATTTCAGTTTCAGTCGTTTACTAGGAGGACGGCAGGAACACAAGCAAGGCATTGTACAATTTCCATGCAGACAGGATCCATTTAAAGTTATACTAGAATCTTGAATGTTCTTGTTCTGCTAATCCACAAACCCGTTCAATCTTCCCCCCCAAAATGCCAGCTGGTCCCCACTCCTCAGAAAAGATTGAATAGCAGATTCAGAATGTTGTACTGAGCTCTCGTGTGACTTAGAGGTCATCACTCTGGCAAAATATACTACAGTACGCCTAAGTGCATCCTACAAATCATTACACACAATTAAAACAGCCCTGCCCTTGTTTGTTTGCTTAGGGTGAAATTTGCCTCTGTGCTGAGGGACAGCGCAAGGCTGATGCTCCACGTTCAGGGTGTAACTGGGGGTTAAGTGGCACATAGACCTTGAGCTGACCCTCTTCAGAGGTGAATTTCAGCCTCACTCTAGCACACATCTTTGGGGAATCTTCACTGTCTCCCAGTCTTCAGTGTGAGGTTCTGCAAACTAATGCCCATCAGATTCCGCCCTGCACGCTGATGGTTTTTGTGAGGGGCGTAGTCCGCGTTTGACTGCAGATTGCAGTGTCACTTCCTTATGCAGACAGACAGGTGTCTCATCTTGAGATGAGCATTTCCTACTTTCATTTTTGCACCACCAAGTTCTGATGATGTAAATGTTTTAGTGACCATAACTTCAGCTTGGGCAGCTCCTTACCGTACCGAGTCATCACAAGACTCTCTTACAAAAGACATGCAGTAATTTAAGAAAGGAGGCTGCAATGCCAAGCTAATGATATGTTCACTGATAAAAGATGAGGAAAGCCAGTCTTCTTTCTGCTGGTTCTCATTCGGTGCTCAGCAGTTAAAATGATTAGACCAGAAATCCTTTAAAAAATGCCATTTGTTTAAACCATTCCAAATCTGAGTTACTTTAAAGGCTGGCTCATAGCCAGCGCCTCTCCACCACTCAACCCCGCCCTGGAGAACAATGCCTTTGCTGCTTGTCATTTATAGGGGAATGCCTCTTAATGCAGTAATGTCTATGCCTGGCATGTTTCAAATGCAAGTAGTCGTCCTCTGCAAAAAGGATCGAGAAAAATGGAGAAGAGTTAGAAATTTGAGTTCATATCATAGGACAGCAACAACGGAAGTTTAGAAAAATAGGATCTCTGAGGAAAGGTTAAAAGAATATGCACTGTTGATGTCTTGCCTTAGTCTCGCTCTAGACTGATGTCCACATATGTATAGATGTGCTATAAAGAGAACAGTACATTCTCATCACAATTATCCATCTTAATCAATAAGAATACAACTATAAACTACAGACAATAAAATGTGTTAATTTAGAAAAATATTCATATTGCAGTAGATAGGGTTATAAATTGCCAAGGTGTTGAAAAGCTTTAGTGGTAGCCTCTCTTTAACACTACAGAAGATATTCAACTATCAGAAATGCTTGAGACACAATGATATCCTTCCTGACTAGGTGGAAGAAGGAAGAAAAAAAAAAAAAAGGATTAAGTCACTCTTGCAAAATTGTCATAAAAGTGTCTTGCTGGGTCCAGAATGGGGATGGGGTAAAGGCAGTTTCCAGCTATCTGAATCTTCCCAATTCAAAGCTCAGCCAGACACGAGGATCAGTGTGTAACAACGTGAGGTGTGCTTGCTCACCTCATCCACACAACCCAGGCACTCGTTTGGCTTCTGCTGCAAGTTAGGGGAGTCTCAGGGCTGCTGGAACTTCTCCAAAGGGCTGTTATGCCTGCTGTGATTGTGACTGACGGAGCACAGAAGTGCTTTGGCTACGTCCCTCTCTTCATCCCTCTTTTGATACGCTCCCTACACCAGGAGACCACAACTGGGTGACAGCTACACCTGCCCTGCACCACTCAGGGACTCCCCCACCTGAGGTTCTTGTCAGCTGTATGGCTAAGGCAGCTTTCCGACCACTTTGCATTATCAGAGCAGCACAAAGAGGCTGTATGGGCCAGGATCTGGTCCCCTTTCTCTGGGAGTGGATGCCCTGTTATCATTGTACATCACAATCTCCTTATTTCTTGTTTATCCAGGGGTTGCAGTTTTATATGATGTATTTCCCTCAGAGGGCAGGCTTTCTTCATTGATCAAATGCAGGAGACTGAGACCTCGATCAGTGTTGGGTGGGCAGTGTCGGTGCTAGTCCATCGGGGCCCTAAGCAGGAATATTTTTGCCCCCTCCCCCCCCACAACATGACAGCAGGAGAAAGGAGGAAAACCCAGATTTGGCATTCTCCCTCGCCAAGACATGCATGGGGGCTTCTGAACAAATGTCCGTATCATTTCTGGAACCACTGAAAATGTCTCCATAGCGTCTTGTCCTGCAGGGAGCTGACCCGTTCATGTGAGGGTCTGAGTGTTTTCACTCCAGGGAAGTGAATGGGAGTTGACGGCACGTGACACCAAGGTCAGGTTCTTCAACAGCACGGTCCAGGTTTTAAAAAGCAGGTGTGCAAAAACGTGCATGTACTTTTGCAATGACATGCGAACAGGGGATTTGCACATACAGGCTTTTGTACAGGCACAGCCCCATCCTGTACATGCACACAGGCATTTTGTGTTTGCAACCCAGGCACATTCACTTTATTAAATGCACTTTTCTCGGAAATACAAGATCATATTTTCTCTTGGAATTGCCATGATATCAATTCCGTGCCATTTCAGTGATGTCTTTCTACTGTACCCTTTCCCAGGTCGTCCCTGCGTTGACTGCCATGCGTTTGAATTCATGCAGAGGGCCCTGCAGGATTTAAAGAAGACTGCGTACAATCTAGACACACGGGTAGGTGTTACCTTAGAAATGATACTTAGGCTTAATGTTCCAACTCGCCCTGACTGAGCAAAGCTGACATAACATCTTTTGCTGACTGATTTTCATTTCAAACAAATAGGACTGTACTGGGGTCAAGCAGAGATTAGTAGATTTTAAGGCCAGAAGGGACCATTATGACCATCTAGTCTGATTTTCTGCATTACACACGCTAGAAAGTGACAGCAACTGGTTCCTGCATCTAGCCCACGTAGGGAGAAGGAGAAGAGGAGAGAGAGGAGAGGAGAAGCGTAAGAAGGGTGACTTCCCTGTCCCATCACAATAATAGAAATGTAGGGCTGCAAGGAACCTTGAGAGGCTATCCCCCTGTGCTGAGGCAGGACCAAGTATACCTAAACCAGGGGTGGCCAAATGTACTCCGAGCCGCATATGACACTCTTCAGACATTCGAGAGCCGGGGTGCACCTGCTGAGCTTGGGGCTTCAGCCCTGCTCTGCTGAAGCCCTGAGCCCCGGCAGGTGCGCCCCATGCGGCTAAAGCTCCAAGACTCCCCTCCCCACTGGTAACGCATGGGGGAGGCAGGTTGGGTCAGGTGGCCCCCCCAGCTTTTTGCCTGGGTTTGCTGGCCCCGCTCGGTCACATGGTGCCGCTGTGCCCCCTCCATGCACGGCAGTTGCTGGAGCCAGCAAGCTGGGGGCTGCGGCCACGGGGAGAGGCAGCGGCAAACAGCTGGGAGCTGCAGGAAGAGCCTCTGCTTTTGCTGATGCCTCTTCCCTGGAACTATAGCAGCAGCCCCTCCCTGCAGCTCTCAGCCACTGCCTCTCCACCTGGAGTTAACATCTGGGAGCTGCAGGGAGGGGCCGCCGAGGGTAAGCGGGGGCCCCTCCCTGCAGGGGAGAATGGGGGGAATGACAAGCTATTGGGGGGCCAGACCTTTAAATTGTGCCCCCCAACTCTCAGCAGGCACCAGTTGTCTCTGGCAGAAGCCCTGAGCTTGCCCGCCCCCCCCATGTCTGGTAGGTGGAGAATGGGGAAGCGTGGGGGGCTCCGTGAGCCGCACTTTCAACTGTAAAAGCCATGGTTTGGCCACCCCTGACCTAGACCATTGCTGAGCGGTGTTTGTCTAAGTTTTCCTCATAGGGCTGGTTTTCGAACCTTTTCTGTTGCTCTCCTCTTGACTCACCACAATTTGTCCAAATTTTTCTTAAAGTGTGGTGCCCGGAACTGGACACAGTGCTCCAGCTGAGGCCTCACCAATGCTGAGTAGAGGGGGACAATTACCTCCCATGTCTTACACATTCTGGGGTCTGTATGTATCTGCCTCACATTATTGGCTCATATTCAATTTATGATCAACTATAATCCCCAGATCCTTTTCAACAGTACTACCACCTAGCCAGTTATTCCCCATTTTGAAGTTGTGCATTTGATGTTTCCTTCCTAGATGAAGTATTTTGCACTTGTCTTTATTGAATTTCATCTTGTTGATTTTGGACTAATTTGTCAAGGTTGTTTGAATTCTAATCCTGTCCTCCAAAGTGATAGCAACCCCTCCCAGCTTGGTGTCATCTGCAGATTTTATAAGCATAGTCTCCACTACATTATCCAAGTCATTAATGAAAATATTGAGTAGTACTGGAGCCAGGACAGACTCTTCCGGGATCCCAGTAGATATGTTCTCCCCGTTTGACAGTGAACCATTGATAACTACTCTGAGTATGATTTTTCAACTAGTTTTACATCCCCTTATGATAATTTCATCTAGACCACATTTCCCTAGTTTGTTATCTACTAGAGCAAGAACCAGAGGAAATTAGGTTGATTTGATATGATTTGTTGTCAAATTCATGTTGGCTATTACTTATCACCCTATTATCCTATAGGTGTTTACAAACTGATTGCTTAATCATTTGGTCCAGTATCTGTCCAGGTATTGAAGTTAGACTGATTGATCTATAATTCCCTGCATCCGCTCCGTTCCCCTTTTTAAAACTAGGTTCTTGGTTTTCCATTTTCCAGTCCTCTGGGACCTCACCATTCCTCCGTGAGTTTTCAAAGATAATTTCTAACAGTTCTGAGATTGCTTCAGCTAGTTCCTTAAGTACCTAGAATGAATTTCAATGGGCCCTGCTGACTTGAAAACATCTAACTATTATTTAACCTGTTCTTTCCTTATTTTGGTTTGCATTCCTTCCCACGTTATAATTAACCTTTATAGTGAAGACTGAAACACAACAGGCACTAAACATCTTAGCCTTCTTGATGTCACCCATTATTAGCTCTCCTTCCCTTCTAAGCAGAGGACCTACACTTCCCTTCATCTGTCTCTTCTTCCTAATGTATTTATAGAACCTTTTCTTGTTGCCTTTTATGTCCCTTGCTAGGTGTAACTCATTTTGTGCCTTAGCCTTTCTGATTTTGTCCCTACATGCTTGTGTTATTCTTTTGTCCTCCTCCTTAGCAATTCTTTGTAGGATTCCTTTTTGATTGTCAGTCACCACTCAGCAACGGCTGTTAACAGGACAGCAGCAGAAGGTGGAAAGTGGAGAGAGACAGTATAGCAGCACTGACAAAAGGGAATGGGAGCACAAAGGAGGAGGAAAAGCTTACATGGTGTCACATTTGCACCCATCATTGGTGCCAGCTCATAATAAACCAGCTTAAACAGCTCACATGGGTGCAAAAGCATTCTGATTGCTTTGCCGATGGCATGGTCAGGTACAATTTATGACATGCGTGGGTTTTCGTGTTCGGGTTGGTTCACATTAGAACTTTGAACTGGTTTAACACAATCAGTTTAGTTAAATTTGATACAAAACCCAAACATAGATGCACTTAGGGAAATGTGCACTGATATAACCTAAGGCATGAATTTAAACAGATATCATAAAACCATAGCAACTCCCTGTGCAGATGCTCTCATTTCAGCATCAGAGTGGTCTTCTTGGTTTAGCTTAAGTTGTTTGGGAACAGGTTTAAATTAATCTGAACTAAGAGCATCTATATAGGAGTTTGCACTGGGTATAACTATATTGGTGTAAAAACTGATTTTAAATTAAATTGGTGCCACTTTCCTGTGTAGACAAAGCCTTAGATTGTATTAACTGGTTTAGCCTGTGTCAAATTAAGCTAAATTGATTTAAACAAGGGTTAAACCATTTTAAGTATGTCTGTCTACCTTAGGGGTTTGCGCCAGTTTAACTAGATCAATTTAAAACTGATCTAGCTGAACTGGTGCAGGTTTTCTAATGTGGACCAGAATTTGTGTTTGTTTTATTTCAGTCTTTTTAAAATCTCTGGGAGCCATTTGTGGGGATAAAATAATAACATGAGATATATCCTTCGCGTAGTGTTTCATGTCTCGGATGGCAAGGAGACCCAAACACATATTATTTTGTCATTATAAATGGCTCCATGAAGCAAACAACAAAAACAAAACAGCGCTATTCAAAATATAAACATAGAGCCCAATGCCAGGGAATTGGGCTTGATTTGGGTTCCTGCAGAACCAGAATACAAAGCCCTAGAATACAGAAAATCAATGCATGATCGATTTACCATTGTTAACAATGAATATGGATATTAATCCAGAAGCATGAATGGACACATCTGAACAAGATGGAATTTATGAATTTAAAATGCACAACGCTCTGTACATGCTGTCAGAAGGGAAAAATCATTATTATGTAATAAAGCACCTCTCTGTGTGCATTATCTGAAATTTCTTCTGTTTACCTATGAGCTCAATAGCCACGGCCAAGCATGAGTTTTACACAGCTTCCACTGTCCAAAGCTATTCAGTACTTTTGATCATTGCGGTGCCTTTGGCCAATTAGAGATTATAGCCACCTGTTTCTTTAAGGTCATGGTCTGCTGAAATCATCATTCACAGCTGGTCAATCTGAAGAACTGTAAACATATCAAACAAGACTATTGCCTTGCTCTGCCACTGCTTTCTGTGACCTCGGGCAGTCAGAGAAGGCCCAAATCTGTGAGGTACTGGTTGTAGCCTGGAAAGTCCTGAGTGCCCTCAGCTCCCATTGATCAGCAAACTGATCATGTCTGGATTCTCTGTACATTAAGGGCTACATTTCAGCTCCGACATAGGCACTAAAATAATAATACCTTGCCACTTACTAGTGGTGTAACAATGAATATGGTTATTCCAGTGCAAACCCCTAGGGCAGGTGTGCTGCTGTGGAGCTTATGCCAGAGGGGCTTACTTTGGGAGGTGTGACCAATATGTATTTTACTTGGGGTGAGGCTGCACTGCTGCAAGCCCTGCTTTGCACTGATGCAGTATGCCTGCATTAGGGGTTTCCACTGCAATGATGTAGTGACACTAGCGCAAATTGCCTTAATGCAGAAAGGGCCTTATGGGGAAGAATAGGAAGAGATAACCAAGCGCTATCTAAGTTACAACTGACAGATTCCCATTGAGTTTTGACAAGATAAATCTCAACAGGACGTTGATAGAGCTCTTGCTTACCATGTACAACGAGACTTTCAGCAGTGCAGTTTTACTACTCTCTGCGCGGCGAGAAAGGAGGATATCACCATTACCAGGAAAGAAGAAAGGCTGCCAAAGATATGAATGAGTCTTACTGACCCTCTTGTGTCTGATCTTTCACCATTGAAGTTAACGAGAACTTTTGCCTTTGATTTACACTGGACCAGGATCGGTCCCTCTAAGCGAGGCAGATCTAAAAATACTAGCTGAAATCCTCCACAGGATGTCCCTACTAGTGGGTCTGGATTAGACTGTGCCCTTGAAAGCATAAGTGACCAGTGTTCTCCATGTCTGCTGACGGTAGGACACAAGAAGTAATGGGCTTAATCTGCCACAAGGGAGATTTAGGTTAGATATTAGGAAAATCTTTCTAACTATAAGGATAGTTAAGTACAGGAACCAGTGGAGGTTGTGGAATCCCTATCACTGAAGGTTTCTAAGAATAGGTTGGACAAACACCTGTCAGGCACAGGCATCAACTTTTGTTGGAGCTGGTGGGTGCTCGCACCCCCCCGTCCCCGCCCCCTCCCTGCCCCTATTGGATCCCTCCCCAAATCCCCACCCTGGCCCCGTCTCTTCCCCAAGCTTGCTGCGTTACTCCTCCTCCCCCCTCCCTCCCAGGCTTGCCCCGCGAAACAGGTGTTTTGCAGTGCAAGCGCTGGGAGGGAGGGGGGAGAAGCAGGCCGCGGAGGCCGCTCAGGGGAGGAGTCGGAGGCGGAGGTGAGCTGAGGCAGGGGGAGGGGCGTGGCGGGGAGCTACCAGTGGGTGCTTCGCACCCACCAGTTTTTCCCTGTGGGTGCTCCACGTCCGGAGCACCCGCGGAGTCGGCGCCTATGCTGTCAGGGATGGTTTAAGTGTAACTAGTCCTGCTTCAGTGCAGGGGGATGGACTAGATGACCTTTCAAGGTGCCTTCCACATTCTTATGATTCTATCTTGCATTATAGGAGTCAAATGGTGACTAAATAATGGGAACAAACTACCCAGGGAAGTGGTGGGTTCTCCATCTCTTGAAGTCTTCAGATGAAGACTGGCTGCCTTTCTCGAAGATGTGGCTTAGTCATTTACAGCTTAGTGGGATCAATACAGGAGGTAACTAGGTGAAATTCCATGGCCTGCGTTATACAGGAGATCAGACTAGATGACCCAATGGTCACTTCCGGCCTTATGAAAATGTCACCCTCAATTATCCTTATTCCAAGTCAGCGTTTGGCCCACCTCATCTTTTTGTGAAGTTTTACGCCAAATTAATTTAATGTAATAACTCTAAATATTCAGAATACCTTTTACAAGAGCACAGCCTGCAGAGTAGTGTTCTTTTAGGGGACTCCTGGGACCAACGGTGGCATTGATGGGGATCTTTTTGCATTTGTTAGCCTTTGAGATTATTTTTGAACACTCCCGGATCAGCCCTTCCAGCTTGTATAAGGACCAAGAGACTCATATAGGAAGCATGTGGTGGGAATGCCAGGGCGTTGCTCCTACACAAGTATTCAAATCCAAAGAGCTGCTGTGGTGCTAAAATAATCTTATGTTGTCTGCTAGGCTCATGACAACAAGAATGTTCACCTCACACAGCTCTGAATCACACAAAGAGCGTTGTGTAATGACACACGCTGCAGCATCAAGCCAATAATTGAAAGCCAACAGGAAAAATGAGCAAGCCTTCCGTTCTAATGTCAAGGTGAAAGGCAAAGCTTGTGCGTTTAAAAGAAAAAGGGGTCGGGGGAACATAGGAGGGGAAAGCAGTCGAGTCCCAAATCAGGAAGAGTGGTATTTACCCTGTGCAGAGAGCTAGCACAAAGCCAATGTGCTATTTAAGCCTACAAAAAACAGGGCTTCAGTTAGAGTTAGAACATGAGCGTGTCTCTCTGCACAAGGGTGAATTTCACCCTGAAATATGTCTGAACTGGAGTTTGTGGTCCATTATTATTATTTATATTACCACAGTGCCTATGAGACCCTGTTGTGCTAGGCACTGTACAAATACAGAATAAAAAGACAGTCCCTGCCCCAAAGACCTCACAATCTAAGTATAAGACAAAAGAGACAACAGGTAGAAACAGATAGACAGCGGGAGCACAAGAGAACAATGAGGCAGTTCTGGTCAGCCTGATAGGCAGTGATTTTAGCACAGCAGCTGCCTACCTAATGTCAAAGGTTTTTTTGTAGGCATCTGGGCAAAGGAGAGTTGACTGGTTAAAGGTCCTGTTAGTTCATTCAGGTTATTAACTCAAATTAATGAACACCTTATTGAAACTGCCAGAACACAAATGTTTGTGGTTTACCTTAACCAATCTGGATAGGCCTTGTGCTGGCTCTCTACGTCAGGGTGAATTTCACCCTTCCTGATCTGGGATTGGATTTAGCCTAAGGTAAACCATGAAAGGTTAGTTACATTCAGCAAAAATGTTTGTGAAGTGTCCAGACATTATTGTCTTTGCTATCTTGAGTTAGTGCCAACAGTCATGATTTTATCGCAATTCCTGTGATATTTGCTCTGAAAGCCCCAGCTTCTGTAGTGATGTGAGTAGGTGGGAATTTCAGCTTTCATTTTTTTTTAAAAGTAACTTTCTAACCCTCATGGTTACAGAGAAAATCTTTCAGAGTGGTAGCCGTGTTAGTCTGTATCAGCAAAAAGAACGAGAAGTACTTGTGGCACTAACACATTTATTTGGGCATAAGCTTTCGTGGGCTAAAGCCCACTTCATCAGATACATGCAGTGGAAAATACAGTAGAAAGATATATATATATATATACACACACACACACACACAGAGAACATGAAAAAATGGGGGTTGCCTTACCAACTCTAACGAGACTAATCAATTAAGGTGGACTATTATCTTCAGGAGAAAAAAAACTTTTGTAGTGATAATCAAATCTTGTAAACATAACCCCTAAAAGCACCAAACCAAAAAGTCAAATAAAGACGTTTGTTTGTTTGTTTTGTTTTAATCTTGATTTTTTGAGCTAATCTCCTGGGTTTTGAGAGTCTGACTCATGATTTCTGAGCACTTGGGTTTGGCAGTATTGTAACTGGCAATAAATTAACTCGAGTTAAAACAGGACCACAAGCTCTAGCCCAGACCTACTTTGAAAGGATCCAGATTCAGAAAAGTTGGGGCAGGGAAGCTAAATTGACAACCCCAAAGAATTCAGTGGAGTTGTTCTGGTTTTACAGGCCTGTAGCTGAGAGCAGAATTGGACCCTTAGCACAGTAACTGGTACTATTAAATTATACAGTTCTGGGCAGTTCAGTAGCTGATGTCTTCCTGTTAAGTGGAAGGAATTAAGAGTGTAACTGAGTGGAGTTTTGCCCAGCATTAATAAAATACACTTCAATAAATTCTGACAATCTAACCCCTTGAGGTTAACTGTGAAAGTGAAAACATTAAAACCACCAAATATTTCCATGCAGTTTAGTCTGTATTCCTCAGTTCTGAACATGCTTATTATGTACCAGTTTGCCAGGTAAGTCACCATATAAACCATCTATAATAACCATGATTTCTCATTCCACAAGGCACCCTGACAATCGCAGTGCTGAGGGATTAGATCTAATCAATTATATATTCCTTTAAAGTGATATATTAAATTCCATGATTTAATGTTCTTTTGCAGACAGAAACCCTCCTCCTGAGAGCAGAAAAGAGAGGCCTATGTGATTGCTTTCCTGCAATGCACTGAAATGAGCACTGGGACCTGGCCAATGGACATTATTCATTTTAAAAATGCTATTGAATAAACTACGGACAGATTTATTGAGTACAGGTTGTGAGTATATGTCACAATGTAAGGAAAACATTGTTTTCATCTGTACAGATTCGGCTGAGTTAGACCTTTTTTGCTTTGACATAGTTGATCATTACTGTATCTCTTGTCACACATGCTGAAATGTCAAAGAAGAAACAGTGCCAAAGTTGCACTTCTAGGATTTATGTAACAATAGATTTGCATTATTCTGAAATGTCAAGTCAAGTTTTGCCCTTGGATGTTCAGGCCAGGTCTTCTGCCCATGTAAATTGGCATAGGTCCACTAAAGAACTACACCAGTTCATACCAACTGGGGATGAGGCCCCAAGGGGTTTCCATTGGCTTTACTGATGACTCATGATGGGTGTATCCAATGTCAAAACATGACCCTACACATCCAAAAGCAGCTTATTCTACAATGAGCTCAGCTAAAGAGTTATCCACAAAAAGTCATAGTTTTATGTAGAAAATAATGGTTAACATTTACTGCTTTGCAGTGTGAATAAAGCAGTTATCTATCATATTAATATACCAGTTGTATCAGTATCTAGTACAGGGGTCGTCAACCTTTCAGAAGTGGTGTGCCGAGTCTTCATTTATTCACTCTAATTTAAGGTTTCGCGTGCCGGTAATACATTTTACCGTTTTTAGAAGGTCTCTCTCTATAAGTCTATAATATATAACTAAACTATTGTATGTAAAGTAAATAAGGTTTATAAAATGTTTAAGAAGCTTCATTTAAAATTAAATTAAAACGCAGAACCCCCCCGGACCGGTGGCCAGGACCCGGGCAGTGTGAGTGCCACTGAAAATCAGCTTGCGTGCCGCTTTGGGCATGCGTGCCATAGGTTGCCTACCCCGATCTTGTATATTATACAGTTATTTGTATCTCACACCACTGACTTCTTCAGAGCCATACGGTAGATCTGATCTTGGGGTTTGTTTTTTTTGGCGGGGGGAGAGGGAAGTAATCAGCAACATTAGCAATCACATGAATGCTGCCTGGTAGCTTAACAGGATGTACCTGCCAAAACTCTCTGAAGAAGTGTCCTTTATTAAGCAAACCATGTATTGGATTGAACCATTCTAGCTTACCTTCTTCAGATGGTTTTGGCAGAGGTGCTACACAATGCTATGCCTCACTTAAGTCCCCTGTAAGTCCTATTTTGAGGAATTAAGTGGCACTTAAGTTGTGCATAGCCTTTGAGTGGGCCTTCTGAATGGGCATGAATTTCACCCTAGGGTTGCAAGGTGTTGATTGTTTCCTGCCTGGTGATCCTGCTAAGTGCCTTCAGCTCCCCACTGCAGTCAGTGGGAAACGAGGGTGCGCAGGACCTCTCAGGAGGCATGCAGCAGTTTGCAGTAGCTGGCCATGTTACTCTTTTAAACCTTGCAAGTGAAATATGATTCCTTTTCAATTCTTTCACTTCCATTTTGTTTGCCAGACAAGTCTCTTGTAGAAAATAATAAACTTTCTCTAGGGTTCTTAAAACCATCTTGTAGAATTAATAGAGAATTATATCCTGGCTAGAGAATGCTATAAGCTGGTTTACAAGTTCTATAGAAAGGACAGTATTCTCTGTGTGAAATGACTCAGGTTTTCAGAGTAATATCTATTCATTCTTATTGTTTAATTTCTATTGAATTCAATAGCACCTTTCCAGAAGTGACTGACAGGTTACTGTTGGGCTACTCAGGAATGGTGGGGCTTCTACTTTTTTTCCTTAATGAAACAATTAGCTTTGAAACATTTATCATCATTACTACATACGTATAAATTGGGTTACAAGCAGTGTCCGAATTGCTAAACATTTTGGCAAAACTGGAGGATGAGGTGTTCTAAGGACAACACACACAGGCTGTAATTATAAAACCATGCTGGGGCTCAAGTCCTGACAGCTTGCAGGAGGCATCCTGTAAACAGTTTCCAGGGTGATATACCTGACTCATCCGAGACCCTGCTGCCAAACACCAACATCCTGTTGAACATCTCCAGAAGCTGCATTTACAACAGCCAGTAAACAGAAATGACTCACAGTGTCTGAATTCATTATCAGTGGTGGAGGACCTTATGTGCTGTGGCTCTCTTGGGCCTGATCCTGCAGTCCTTCATCAGTTTGGATGAAATTCAGCCCTGTGGGGAAAGCCAGCTGTAGGTCTGTGCATCGATCTGTGCATCATTTAAATCCTCCTTAAGATGTGGGGCTCAGGTGGGATTTAAATGCATCAACCTTGAGCTGGGCTGGCTTTCTGTATGGGGTGAATTTCACCCTATGACTTCAGTGGGAGTTTTGCCTGAGTAAAGACTTTAGGATTGGGCCCCACATTCTCCCGGGAAAGGAAAGCTTAAACCTCCTCTCACTCTCCATTATAGGTGTGAATCATGCCTTGAACCTTGTGGTATTCTAGAGAAGCCACTTGTGCAGATTATCAGGGACCAATATTTACTGAGCCTCATGTGCAGATCCCCCCAGTGAAGTCAGGAAGAGTTTTGTATGTAATAAGGGCTGCAGGACCAGGTTATAAAATAGAAAATTATTTCTAATCTCATTGCACCATGCTCTAAAGTAGTTCACCATAGCTAGTGGGTAGCTGTAGATGTCTCTGTTACAGATCACATATTTTTCGACAGGCAGAACAAATTGGGTGAAACCCACCCCTGTGCAGAGAGACAGCACAAGGTCAATGCACCACTTAACTCCCACTTGGACTTGAACTTGGACTTAAGTGGCCTTATGCTGACTCCTGCACAAGGGGTAAATTTCACCCTGTATACATCATTGAACCTGTGGATTTCCTAGCACAGCCTCACCCTTTGGGGAGTGGGGGTAAATATAGTATCTATGGCTTTGTATCAATATCTTGCATGCTTATTACTGTCACAACAACTTAAAGAGTCTGGAAAGTCCTATAAGCAAATAATATTGTTTGGTATGTCATGCATTGCATTTAGAAAGTAGTCGATAGCATTTGAATTTTCACATATGCAGCGTATCGTGAGTTAGAAGCAGAGTGAATAATAGGTGGATGTTTCCCATATAGAATTCATTGCAAGTTCACAGCTGTGACGGTAGCCATTATGTTATATGTACTCCTCATTGTCTATAACAATAAAAGATGAGTTGTATTACAGCGCTTAATGTGCCTTTTTATTGCTTTGGAAAATTGCATACATATGCAAAAATAAATACTGTCTATTAATTAAGAAAAAAATCTGCAGTGGAGTTAAGAGTCATGTATTGTGCACTGTATTTAAATACACGCTATTGTTGCTTATGTATAAAACATAATTCGTTCACTCTAGTTTAAAATTTAAATTACGGTGAGTCATTTTATGTCTTTGAGGGAATTTCCGCATCCTTAATGGATAAAATGCAAGTTTCTTATGATTAGCAAGGGTGTTTGGGCTAGTGATTTGAATGTGGGGCTGGGAGTTAGGCACTTCTGAATTCTAAGTCTGGCATGTTCAAATAGCTTGAATGCCATGAATACGTGTTTCTGTTCAGGCTGAAATAAGTATCTGTATCTGCTTAATTTTTGAACCCAGTGGCCCAAATTCTACCCTTACCTGCCAATGTGTGTGCAAAACTACAGCTTGGATTTTGTAAGGTGGCCTCATTTTATTTTAAAAGGATTGAAGGGGACACCATTTTGAAAGTCAAGCTGTTGCATCCTGTTCCTAGAATTCTAAAATGTGAAGTGCAGAGCTGAAGTATTTTGATTCCAAATCCCTGTAATACATGTTACAATTTACTTTGTATTTCTCACTATGATCGAGTTGGCTCCAGGACTTCAATCCAATCTGTTGTGTAAGTGCGTGCTATGTATGTGAAATAATAAATAGAAGTCTTGTCTTTTCTGAGCAGAAAGGAAGGTCTTTCATCATCTTAAAAGCACTCTGACACTAAAGATAGATGCTGTCTACAGCACATGTTGCTGAATATGACCAGTCTTCTGACTACTGATACTGCAACATGCTTTTACTATGCCATGTATTATAGATGGGAACAGGATGCTGATAATTCTAACTTTTCTCAAGAGGGTAGAATTGCTCTAGAACGGTTTGGCAACCTTTCAGAAGTGGTGTGCTGAGTCTTCATTTATTCACTCTAATTGAAGGTTTCGCGTGCCAGTAATACATTTTAACGTTTTTAGAAGGTCTCTTTCTATCAGTCTTTCTATTGTTGTATGTAAAGTAAATAAGGTTTTTAAAATGTTTAAGAAGCTTCAATTAAAATTAAATTAAAATGCAGATCCCCCCAGACCAGTGGCCAGGACCCAGGCAGTGAGAGTGCCACTGAAAATCAGCTCGCATGCCGCCTTTGGCACGTGTGCCATAGTTTGCCTACCCCTGCTCTAGAATGTTAGTAAGGAATTCAGGCTGTATAAAAAAGTGAAGAAAGTGAGGTGTCACTACAGATCTACATTATATGCAAAGCAGCATCGGTGTTATAACAAACCTGTCTTCTGTGAGGTTTCCTTCCTTTTCTTTTTAATTACTTTAAATAGTGCTCCTGTACCTCATTGGTCAGACACAGGAGGGAATTGTACAGGCCAGGGTTTAATGGGGTACAGTGTAGCACAAATAAAAACTCTGCTGTAGGGGGGCAGAGTGGTTAGTGGACTGACCAACAGTCTGGGCTCCAGGAACTCTTGAGTTCTAATGCTCCTCCTTTGCCTACGCCTAAAGAACATTCAATAGGAGCTGCAAGTGCTCAGCACCTCCTAAATTAGGACATTTATTTGTGTGTCTAAAGGAGTAATTAGGGGCCTAGTCAAGTCATAGGAGTATTTCCACTGACTTCAATGGGCTCTAGGTGCCTAGCTTTAGACATCCAACTTTGAAAATATTGGCTTTAACATCTCTGGGCCAAATTCATCTCTGAGGGAACATCACTTAGTAGGATGAATATGGCTCTGTGTGTCTCACTTGCCCCATCTGTTAAGAGGGAATAAGTATCTTTGTAGAAAGAAATACCAGAGTAATTGCCCAAAGCAGGGATGTATCACTATTGTAAGGTGGAGTCTTTTGACTCTAGAATGCTATAATGCTTCTTTTTGAAGGGGAATGTTGTTGGGACTGCTTAACGAATGTTTGTACAGTGGATTGAAGAGGTAAAGTGGAAAGTATTATAATGCGTTTCAGTAGTTTTACGAAATTACTTTGATTTTTGTATAGTGGGTGAATAATGAAAAATCTTTTCTTGGAATATTGGTTTGAATATTTAAATGAATTTGCCTCAGCTGTCTCCATATTCCTTTCATGTTTGAACATTCACATGGTTAAATGTCACTACCACAAATGGACGCAACAGCAAATTTTCAGATGGCTTTTTGCTTTCTGGGGTGATTCACAGCAGAAACCTGAGGCTAAGGTTCTAATAATTGAATCAGGGACCAGACACCATACCATGTGATTTATGTAACCAATCACAACTAAATGGCACACCCAGAATTGCAAGTCCTAGAGCAAATAAGACACACAAAAAATTATTGAATAATTTTGAATGTGTTGAATAAGTATGAAGAATAAATTGCAGAAAATTGCACTCTGTTTAGGGACATTGTGCAACCAAAACAGAGGGAAAAGCTATCAAATAAATTTAACATAAATACATTCTTTCTTGCAGATAATTAGCTCCACTCCAGCCATTACAAAAGCACATCCTCCAGAGAAGCATTGTGATGGCAATTGGGATTAATTTATACTAGAACAAGCTTACAGAGGGCCTGATTCAAAGCCTATTGAAGAAGTCAATGGAAAGACTCTCAATAACTTTAACAGGTTTTGGTCACGCCCTGCTTGCAGAACTCTGTATCAGCCAGCATGAAAAGTGAGCATTGACGAGAAGGATAAATGTAAGTTAGAAAAAAAGAGACAGGTAGTTAATGGCTGGGAATGTGTGTAAATAATGTGGACTCATGAAGAATGTATGGAGAAAAATCCCAAGCAGCAAGGGACCTAAATTACATTATGTTCATCTGCAATCTTCAGAAATTTCCTCGTGCACAAGAGGGCTTCCTGAATTGTCTCCTATGCAGAGTAGAGAGAGAGAGATTATATCTAGCCCTGCATGGGAGGAAGTTTGTATCTATCCCCAGAAAAATACAGGCTGTGGGTTTGGTTATGTACTGAATAAAGAACAAAGTACTGTAAGGTAAAAATAGGTGTTACTGATGCTCTAATTCAGAGGAATATGTCAAGGTACGCTAGCTGGAAACTAAAACCATATTAAAGTATTTGTTGTTGATTGGATACCACACATCTTTGATTTAAAAAAAAACCCTTTGGTCCAGCAAAATTGGATTCTACAAAAGCAAGAGACAAAAAAAGATACCAAAGGAGGGGAACTAGATCTATGCTTTTAACATGCAATATGTGTACTTTTAGGATTGAAATGTTCAGAGCAGCACAATGATTAAGCAAAGTTTACATAAGAAGTCAGAATAATTCTTTCCCTGGTTATAACTGTTTGCCCTTGCAAAACACAAGGAGTTCAATCAGGTCAGAACCCATTCTAGGTTATTAAAAATGGATAATACACTCTTGTAGTATGCAATGCTTAACCCGTTGAAAACAGCAGCTATGCACATTCAGCTGTCTTATCTAAGCATGCCTTTGACTGGCAGTCTGGAAAATGGCTGCTCTTAAGGACTGAGGTTTCATGGTATTTGTGCCCCTGAACATTATACATTTCACTGGAACTTGAGAAGCTGAGAGAATGGGCAGCCAACCGGCCCTTGGTTCTGTAAACAGGGGACAGTTTACACCATTCAGTATTTATGAGGTGGATTTTTGTTATTATTTCTTTAATCTTGTTGCTCATATTAATCAGCATATTTACCAAGGTAACAGAGTATCCTCATCAGTATGTTGGTAGAGAAAGATACCTCCTTTCCCCCCTCTAATAAAGGAATCCTGGAAAATGGCTGCTAGTCAGCATTTCTTCTTGCCCCACTCCAGAAGAAATGGAAGCTATTGATTAAAAGCAATGGAAGATTCCACCTCACTACATTCATTACAGTGGAATATTTACAGCATGAAGTGAAAAGGTATTTATTTATTTATTTGTATTACAGTATCCACTATAAGCCCCAACTGAAATGGGGCCCCATTATGCTAGGCATTATACAAACACACAGTGAGAGACAGTCCCTGCCCCAAAGCGGCTACCATGTACATAGACAAGAAAGACAAAGGGTAGGAGAGGGAACAGAGGTGAAGTGACTTGCCCAAGGTCACACAGGAAGTCAGTAACAGAGCCAGGCACAGAAACAAAGTCTCCTGAATCCAATTCTAGTGCCCTATCCACTGGAGACACTACTGCATACCCTAGGCCTCATTGCCTCTCCTAACTAGTAAGAGAAGTGTTGCCAAGTGGTTGGAGCATAGCAAGAGGTATTACAGTACATGAAAAATCATATGCTGACCTACAACCTCTGCAGTACCTAGGCACAGTGTAATGCCATTGACATCAGTGGAGGTACATCAGGGATGAATTTGGCCCAATAGGTCTAGCCGGAGACTTCCCCAGAATTAGATTCACTTAATTCTAACACAGGCCTGCAGACAATTGTGGTGCTACCTGCTGTGGCTGAGAAAGCAAAAACAGTTACTGTGCTGCCTATGCAGGTAGCTTGTCACTTATTTGTGATTAGGCTGTTCCGGAGCTTTATTGATTCTGGTTGTGATCTCAGAATCAGTGTAACTGATGCACAGCTAATTTCAGATCAAGGGCAGGCACTCGGATAATATGCCGATGGTTATCATTGTAAGAAGATAGATTAGCTAGAACATGGAACCACAATAACCCAGACACAACATTACAGAGAGAGATTATCTACAACCAACCATTTAAATGACGTGCACGGTCCAAAAATTAATATGCACACTTGGGGTTTTAGCAATAAATCTTGCAAGATAGTTGGGATCTCCCCTCTGCTTAAAGATAAGCCCGTCCTTAGGTGCTTTGCTGACTCAGGCACAGAGTGCTCAGCAGCTTGCAGTATTGATCATTGAGTTCTGCTTTTAATTATAGCATTGCTGTTATTCAGGCGTTGGCGGTGTTTCCATTATAAATCCATGTGTTCGTAATTACTGAAAAAGATCTGCTGGTCGGAAACGTGCCATGCAAAGAATCCACATTTTATTTTTGTAAACAACATTTTAAGCACAATAATTTGGGGCATTTTAAAAAAGGATTAAAAAGAGTAGGGAGTTGATTTTCCGGCAACGTTTTACCATTTAAAGACAACGGCAAGGGCTACTCCATCAAGTTGCTGATGTATCTATCTACCTTGGGTACTTGGGTGTCCTCCATTGCTGTAGTAATGAACACCTCACAATTCCCTCAAGTTAGGGAAGTACTATTACTATTTAGAGATGGGGAACTGAGACCCAGAGAAAATGACTTGCCGAAGGTCACACAGAAGCCTGTGGATAAATAGGGAATTGAATCTGGGTCTTACAAGTCTGGGGTGAGCACCCTAACCACTGGATCATCTTTCCTCAGTTTGGGCAGTCCCTGCAGGGCAACAGCTACCTAAATGGACAATGTTGGCAACCAAATAGTTAATATGATCATAAAAAAATAATAATAAAAAAAAGGCAAACATAAGGCTAGGAACTAATTCCATGATGGAATTTGAAGAAATGAGTGAAGATACTATTGCATTGAGAGGCCAAGGGACGTTGTTGAAATTGAGGGGAGCTTTACTATGGACCTCAGTGGGTACAGGATGATGCTCGAGGTCAGGAAAAAGAACTGATTTTTAAATCATTCTAGTTTTGTTACTTTGTTCCTTGAAGCTATTTCTTGAACCATATGCCTGTCGCTCTGGGTTTTCAAAGGTGACTCTGTGGGGGAGAAAACAAGAATGCTGTTCTAATGGATCCATAGTGCCAGAACCGAACGCAGCTCATCAGTGTGCAGCACAGTGACTGCTCTGTAGCAGTTCGGAAAGAGCCAAAATACAAAAGGAACATGAAAGCCAAACCAGAGAAAGACGGCCAGGGTGCATATAGTAAACGCAGTGTATTCCTTTCCCCAATATAGCATTTCCCCCCATGGAGTCAATGACTGGAAAGCAAATGTGTTTATGCCTTTATTTAGTAATATCCTACAAATCTTGTGTTTGTAATAGTGGTAAAGGGGTCATTTAAACTAACAGTGTCCAGCAGCCTGTGTTTCTCCTTTCGTCCCTGGGGTATGTCCAGTTGGTCCCACTTTTGAATTTCATTGGTTTTATTTTTTATAGCACCACAGTTTGGGACTCCATCAACCAACTTCAACGATTAGGGCTAGACTGTGCCTTTAGACGCAGCCCTGAGTAAGAGGTGATGGCCTAGACTAGCCATAAATTACACCCTCCACAGTGGCTCAGCTGTGCTGGCCAGCAAGTAGTGGAGTCAAGATTCCACCCATTCCCCTCCCTGCCCACTTGCTCCCAGCTAATCAGGTGAAGAGTGACCCAGTGTCTGGATGGCAGGCTGGGTGGTTTAATGTGGGTCTCCTCTTGCATGGGCGTGCAGCTTGAGTCACAGTCTGGCTGTTACAAGACAGTACTCATTGCATGTCCCTACAATAATCCATGAAAAATCATGGCCATGGAAAGGAACTGCCTAAGTAGACTTGGAGACAACATTTACTAGTGATTTACGTGATGTAGGAGACTGGAAGTCAGAGGATTTAGCTTCTCTTCCTGGCTCTGCCACAGACTTGCTGTGTGACCTTTGGCAACTCACTTGCCCGCTCTGTGCCTCACTTTCCCTCACTATAAAATGGAGATGGTAATACTTCCCTGTCTCACAGGGAAGTTTGTGTAATATTTTGACACACTCAGATGGAAGACAATATAGAAATTCTAAGTATTATTATAGCAGGAGGCAGAACCCTATAGAATCACCATAGCAATCAATGCCTGTAACAACATGGTCTTCAGCCCAGTGGAATATAGGAATTGCCATAACAGACCAAACCAGAGGGCCATCTAGTCCTGTAGCCTGTCTCCAAGGAAGGGGTAAGGATGCCAGTAATGATCAATTGTAGAATAACAAGCTTATAAGAGAAGTTTCTTCCAAAGCCCCTCAGTCAATGGCTGTCTTATGGTTTGAAGCATGAAGCTTATAGCCCTACTAAAATGCATTTGGCCCTTTTGCTGTACTATATCTTTATTTAGGCATATTTTGTCCTGAGACAGTGCTATGGGGGTTTTCCTACACCCTCTGCTGTATGATCTTGAGTATTGCTTTTATGGAGCCCACTCTTCCCACTGAATTCAGTGGGAGTTCCCTATTGACTTTAATGGGAGCAGCATCATGGGGTCACTTTTTGGTTGCATGTGAATTGTTCTGTTATGTAGGCACAGTAGGAAAACGCTGCTGGTTCCCAGTTCTCTGTGGCTTTGTTACTGTGATGGTTTGCATTAGTGTGTCAGGCCCAGCTCCTCAAAGGTATTTAGGTACCTAAGTCCCATTTAAAGGAGTTAGGCACCTATACGGTTCTGAGGATCGGGCACTCAGCATCTATGGATGTGTGAATCTATGTCTCTCACTGTCTATGTACTCTTTCCCCCTTAGGTTTCTGTTTCTTAGGGTACGTCTATACTTACCTCCGGGTCCGGCGGTAAGCAATCGATCTTCTGGGATCGATTTATCGCGTCTTGTCTAGACGCGATAAATCAATCCCGGATCGATCCCGGAAGTGCTCGCCGTCGACGCCGGTACTCCTGCTCCATCTCCTCCTGGTCCTCCTCCTTTGTGTTTTCCTGTCAATAAACATCAGCACATTTTCAATCGTGTTTATTTTTGCATTTGTTGTTAAACTAGTCACATCTGTAAATTACCTTGGAAATGGACGGCTATATATTATGATGATGGTTGATGGCATTAAAAAGATGCTGGCATCTTGGGTTGTTTTAAATTTTGTCTTAAGTTCAAAGAAATAAAATTTCTGATATTATTTCCTAATCAAATTGCGGTCATGATTATGGTGGGGCATCATATTAGAAAGGCACATGACCATCAACAAAGCAGTGACACTGATTCTGCACAAATTGCTGACAAATGCACAAAATTAAACCGAAAAAAAAAAAATAGAGAAATCCTAAGGATTGTTTGTAAGGCTGGCAGGTGTAAGGTTTTCAGACAGAAATGGTTTTTTTTCAAGTTGACAATGTCCCTTTGGGAATCTGTGTAAATGATGATTAATGACTCAGGTAACAGAAATGGAAACTTCATTGGAAAAACATGCTGTAAAATGCACCCTGGAAATCAACCTGTATCTGGGATGAGTGGTAAGGAGAACCCCTCATCAGGGAGGCAGTTTGGAGACACAGAAAATATCAGTTGAAGTTGTCTGCTATAGGCTGTAGATGTGTTAAGAGAGGGCTAGGGATTCTGTCTATCTGGTATTGTTAAGGAACAGTAAGAGAGTAACAATGGGATATCTGGGGCCCAACCCAGTGAGATGCTAAGCACCCTTAATTTATTATTATTGTTGTTTCTGTTATAGAATCGTAGGACTGGAAGGGACTTCGAGAGGTCATCTACTCCAGTCCCCTGCCCTCATGGCAGGATTAAGTGTTATCTAGACCATTCCTGACTGGTGTTTGTCTAACCTGCTCTTAAAAATCTCCAATGATGGAGATTCCATAACCTCCCAGGGCAATTTATTCCAGTGTTTAACCACCCTGACAGTTAGGAAGTTTTTCCTAATGTCCAACCTAAACTGCCCTTGCTGCAATTTAAGCCCATTTCTTCTTGTCCTATCCTCAGAGGTTAAGGAGAACAATTTTTCTCCCTCCTCCTTGTAAAGTTTTTATGAGGTTGAAAACGGTTATCATGTTCCCTCTCAGTCTTCTCTTGTCCAGACTAAACAAACCCCATTTTTTTCAATCTTCCCTCATAGATCATATTTTCTAGACCTTTAATCATTTTTGTTGCTCTTCTCCGGACTTTCTTTCGTGAAATGTGGTGCCCAGAACTGGACACAATACTCCAGTTGAGGCCTAATCAGCATGGAGTAGCGCGGAAGAATTACTTCTCCTGTCTTGCTCACAGCACTCTTGCAAATACATCCCAGAATGTTTGCTTTTTTTGCAACAGTGTTTCACTTTTGACTTGTATTTAGATTGTGGTCCACTATGACCCCCAGATCCCTTTCTGCAGTACTCCTTCCTAGGCAGGCATTTCCCGTTCTGTATGTGTGCATGTGGTAGCACCTAGAGTCCCCAACTGATAGAGGAACCTCTTTGTGCTTGGTACTGTACAAATACATAGTAAGAGACAGCCCCTGTCCTGAGGAGCGTAAGATCTAAGTAGACTGAAGGGTGGGAGGGAAAACAGAAGGGTAAAGTGACATGTCCTAAGTTATGCAGCATGTCAATGTCCCAGTCAGGAACAGAACCTACGTCAAAACTGCTAGGTCAGTGCTGTGACAGCGTACCCCATAAGGCTTTATGGGGGGGTGTTTATAAATGTATGTCTGATATAACTGGAATATGTTTTGTGCTGCCTGTGCCATGTAACACATCTCCATAAAGGTTATGGTCTACTATATCTATTCATCCTATTTGTACAAATATATCATTTTCTACTTGACGTTAAGAATATGGGCTGTATGCTTGCTTGGTTTCTAAGTAAGCTTTGTGAGGCATTTGGTCAGCTTCTTTAGGAAGGAATTCACCAGGTTAAGTACCTGAACAGGAAACACTTGGGGAACAATGCATCTTGGAATGCTCCAATCCACATAAGAAGTCTTCCTGGAGACATGCAAGATACCATGTGGACAATGGCTTCGGCCTGTAAAGACTGAGTCATGCAGGGGCATGTGACTTGCCCAGGTGACTCCAGAACTCCATCTTGGAGCTGGACTTTGCATAGGAGGGAGGAGGGGGATCTCCACCCACAAGAGAGAGTCTATTTAAACCCGTGGGAGACCCCTCCATTTTGTCTTCAGCTGGCTAAGAAAGGAGCCTCTCCACCCCCCCAGGATACTTGAAGGGAACTGGAACAAACGACAGTAACTACAGGGGGTCTGAGTGATTGCTGGACCCAGGCTAAAAGGAGATTAGCCTGTAAAAGGGAGCACTCTGGAACTGGTGAGGAACTTATCTGTATTTAGCTTGATTAGATATAGATTTGCACATTTTATTTTATTTTGCTTGGTGACTTACTTTGTTCTGTTTGTTACTACTTGGAACCACTTAAATCCTATTTAATAAAATCACTTTTTATTTAGTAATTTACTCAGAGTATATATTAATACCTGGGGGAGCAAACAACTGTGCATATCTCTCTATCAGTGCTATAGAGGGCGAACAATTTATGAGTTTGCCCTGCATAAGCTTTATGCAGGGTAAAACAGATTTATTTGGGTTTAGACCCCATTGGGAGTTGGGCATCTGAGTGCTAAAGACAAGCACACTTCTGTGAGCTGTTTTCAGGTAAACTTGCAGCTTTGGGACAAGTGATTCAGACCCTGAGTCTGTGTTGGAGCAGACGAGAGTGTCTGGCTCAGCTAGACAGGGTGCTGGAGTCCTGAGCTGGCAGGGAAAACAGAAGCAGGGGTAGTCTTGGTACGTCAGGTGGCAGCTTCCAAGGGGGTTTCTGTGATCCAACCCGTCACAAGTGCCCTATCCACTCGGTCAATACTATTGGAGTTTTCTGTGCTTGTCCATACTCTCCATTGAAATCTGTGGCAACTTTGCCATTAATTTCAATGGGAACACCAGCACTGATCACCCTGAAAGTTAAAGGCACTGGTTATCTTGAGAGACAGTCCCCTTTCTGCAGTGAGTGATGAGGAAGAGAGCTTGAGAAGACATATGCTCCTGCTCTTCAGGGATAATTTTATCTATGTGAATCCAACTATTTTCCAATGGGAAGCGCAGGCTTAGCACTAATGAATCACATTTGAAAAAAAATCTATTGAAAGTTAATTAGTGGAAGAAATATGGAAGCATGGCAACAAATGAGCCAGGATTGGTCTTCAGATGAAAATGGGGGAATAGTTTGCTGGCACTCAAATTTAGAAAGGTACTACAAGTGGTAGGAAAAGTGTAGCTTGGGAGGAGAGAGCTTTAAAGAATTTTAGAGAGAGCTGAGGGAATAGATAGACTATAACTACGGTACTTAGATGGTCCCCATTACCACTGTATCTGAGCATCTCACAGTCTTTACTGTATCTAGCAGATAGGGCAGTGCTATTACCCACATCTTCCAGATGGGGAATGGAGGCAATGGGTACATCTACACTGCAATAAAAGAGTGAGTTAGATGTCTAAGTGGCTTATGCATCTTTGTTCATTCCAGTAGACACCTTTTTTAATAATATATGGAGATATACCTATCTCCTAGAACTGGAAGGGACCCAGAAAGGTCATCAAGTTCAGCCCCCTGCCTTCACTAGCAGGACCAAGTACTGATTTTGGTGGAGCGGGGACTATGAACCCAAGTCTCCAGCTAGCACCCTAACCACTAGGCCATCTTTCCTTTCTCTGTAAAACTCAGAGGAGAATCTCTGGAGAGGGCAGCAATACAGCTCTATAGGATCAGTTTGCTGAACATCACAAATTATGTGGCGTAGGCATAATAAGCATAGATATTTTCCCTCCCTTCCAGCATCTGACATAAAAAATACAGCTCCAGGAAGGAGATCTTTCACCCACTCTGTCTTAGGTTACCAGGGTGCTCCCACTATTTCCCCAATACTCCAAGCCATTGGAAAAAAGTGCATCTCGTAGATTCCTGCATGCACCAGAAGTTGCATTATGAAAATCAAGTTTGTTCTTGCCCCTGGAGCCCAATAGCGTCAACTGTGCTGCAAATTTGGGAAGATTTCACTCTCGGGTTTAATATCAGTGCAACAATTGCTATTTGCACCTTTGGATGCATCTGAAAATAGTAATGCATCAAAGGGGAATGGCATTTAAGAGTGCACTACTTCCTTTGTTAGCCAATAGGCAGCTGCCATCAGGACTGGCTCTAGCTTTTCTGCCGCCCCAAGCGGCAAAAAAAAAGAAAAAAAAAAAAAAAGCCGATCGGCGGCACTTCGGCGGCAGCTCAATCGCGCCAATTTGGCGGCGGGTCCTTCACTCCCTCTCTTCCTCTTCGGCAGCACTTCGGCGGCAGCTCAAAGAGGAAGAGAGGGACTGAGGGACCCGCCGCCGAATTCCCGCCGAAGACCCGGAGGTGCCTTCCCGATACCGGACAGAGTCCCGACCCTTTGTATTGGCCGCCCCAAGCACCTGCTTCCTTCACTGGTGCCTGGAGCCGGCCCTGGCTGCCATTTCAAGTCTTGAATACTGACTCCCTCTAAATGCTTGGAATCATCTAGCATTTCATTTTAGGGGGCAGTTATAGGAGGATGTGGGCTGTGATTGGTGGAAGAGGTTGTGGGTGGAGTCAAGGGCCCTTTAAAACGGTCTAATTTCACATATAGCTTCTTCAGTTAGGAGGAAGCTAAACTCCTGAATGTGCAAATGGAAAATGGTAACGGAGAAGCTGCAGTGTAGTTTAGGGAATGGAGTTGGAAAATGTTAGCAAGGAACAGGCATACACACAGTTTACACCAAACATAGCATATATGGCTTTCTGAGCAGAGCTGTGTGTATACACCAAAAAATTATTCTCCAAAGATCACTAGGCTTTGTACAGAATCATTTTGGCCATGTTCACACCCCTTCTGTGATTGGTTTCCACGGTAATCCAGCACAGCAACCTTGACACTTCGGTGGATCCACGTACCGCTGTTCACCCATCCACATTCTTGCAGATGGGAGGCTTGAGTTCAGTTGACATCCTGCTCGTTCAGTGTCTGCATGGCAAGGGATGGTAGTGAGTCAGCACAGGAAGGAAGAGCAAAAAGGAGTTCCTGTTGCTCAACAGTGACCCCTGTGGACAATCAACAGAAAAAGGGTTGTTAGACTTCTCCAGCTGACAGTGCTGAGTCTTGGAGCTGACGCAAGTGTTTAAGGCAAGGTAAGAGAATGGGATGAGATGGGAGACAGGAGAGCCATTGCATGCCAGGGGATCTGCAAACAATCTCTGTACAAATAAATACAATTCACTGGGTATAGTCTTCGTTAGATTTTATTTTTAGACCTATTATCTGCCAGGCTTTTAGCATCTGTGTTTTTCTGCAAAAGGCTGTGCTGCCTTCTCAAGCACTTAGTCTCTGCTTCTGAACCATTAGCACGCTTGACACAATTATTAATGCACCGAGCCACAAGTTAGATTTTATGATGAGCTGTTTACTCCTTTCACTCTGGGGATCTTTTATACACGAAACTGCGATATTCAGCTGCACGTCTGAACTCCTGAAGTAATCACTTTTGGTCTGTCTGGAATCTCATTTCAGCAGGCTCTCTGCCTCTGTTAGCAATGCAAACAGATTAATGGGCTGATGGTGGCTCTTAACTTTACAAATCTTCCACCTTTGCTGTTTGTTTTAAAGAGTAGACTTGCATAAACATGTATCTTAGCCAATTATTCATGCACAACTGCACTATTTCTTCGTGTCATTTGTATGTTTTCAATCAGAGGTTGCTAGATCTGCAGTATTTAAAAATAACGATCTGGTCTGATTTCTGATGGAATTCATGCTGTTACCTTTTTGACCCAAGTGTTTAGCCAATATTCAGGGGTTTGCAGGTTGTTTGTTTTAGGAGGAAAAATTGGTGATAGAGTCAGGTATTTCTTTGATGCAATCATGTTTATTTACAAAGTCCTATTTTTATGAACACAGTAGAAATTAAACAGGAAGCAATTTCTTTGCTCACAGTTCCATGCCTCTTTCTAGCTAGCAATCTGCCCAAAAGCTTTCTCTTGGCTTTTTTCCCAGGGATGTACCAAAAGTCCTTCTCTGACTGACTCTCTGGGGGTTCCTTGCGGCTTTCTCTTGTGTGCTTCTGTGATGTTTTTGCATTCTGCTTCTTCCCTCTCTCTCACGCACACAGCTCCATCAAACAATACTCAGCCCCCTCAGGCCTCATAACTCAACTCCTGCTCTAGCCTGGGGGGTGGCCTGTGTTTTGGGCAGCGGTTCCTATTGTTTCAGCTATCTATTCCAGAAAAGCCCTTAATTACTCTTCTCATGAATGAAGGGCTGCTGTCCCACCAATAAGGTTTCACCCAACTCCCAGCATAATACAACTGTACCATACCAAGTACCTAAGGCACCAGGTAGAGTTTTACATTGTTAGTGATGTTAAATTAGGTGAAGTCAATAATTAATATATGTAGGTTACACTCAGCATGTAGCTGAATTTGGAGAAAAGCACACTGCAGTTTACATCATTTTAATTCAAGGGGGTTGAAGCGGGGGGAAAGCACAACAAAAGCCCGGAATGAAAAAGATAGCACTGTTTACAACTCAGAAACAAAATTAGCCACTACAGAAAGATTACCATGCATTATTTACAGCACAGACTGGCACTTCTGCTTTGAACCAAATCTTGTCTCTTGTGTTTTGGCTGCTCTTCCAGGAGACTGCAGCGAGGTTGGATAGAAAACTGTGGAGTGGGGAGAACATGTGAAAGCCTAGGCAGAGGGCAGTTGTGTTATGGTAGTATAAATCAAAAGAAACATGGACATGGACTATCCTTGCTAGTGATGCTTCTGTTCTGTTCTTGAAAAGTATTCTGAGAATAAGATTCTCTGGTGCCCTGTACCTTGTGCAGTCATTTACACCAGTTCAAAGTGGGTGTAAAATGCTTGCACTGCAGCACATTTAGCATTTTACCCCTGCTTTGCACTGGTGTGCATGACTGCACAAGGTACAGAGCACGGGAGAATCAGCCCGAGTATGTAGACTGTAAAGGCACCTCAGTCAGTATCTGCTGCAGAATATGGGAGGAGGGTGAAGTACTTTTGGGGAAATTTGAGGGATAACTTTCCTCAGATTTCTTTTTAAATACCTAACACTTAATGCAAGCTGAGTCATCTAAAGGCAAATATTTCCTCCCTGGAATTATTCTTCTGAGCCCGAAGGATAAGGTATGTCTGCAAGGCTGAATTAGCCATATCTACAAAGCAGATGAGCTCCATCGCTATACTGAGGTCATCACCCACTGATACCAAACCATATCAAATAACCACGGTGAACAAACACTAAGGGTATGTCTACACTGCAATTAGACATGTGCGGCTGACCTGTGCTGGCTGACTCAGGCTTGCGGGACTTGGGCTAAGGGGATGTGTAATTGCAGTGTAGATGTTTGGGCTTGGACAGGAGCCCGGGCTCTAGGACCCAGCGAGGTGGGAGCTCCCTTTTACAGGCTAATCTCCTTCTAGCCTGGGTCCAGCAATCTCTCACAACCCCTGTAGTTACTGTCCTTTGTTTCAGTTTCCTCCAAGTATCCTGGGGGGGTGGAGAGGCTCCTT
>NW_020664417.1:86444273-86485322 GCF_002925995.2 Terrapene triunguis | reverse complement strand
TCCAGCTCCAAGATGGAGTTCTGGAGTCACCTGGGCAAGTCACATGTCCCTGCATGACTCAGTCTTTACAGGCTGAAGCCATTGTCCACATGGTATCTTGCATGTCTCCAGGAAGACTTCTTATGTGGATTGGAGCATTCCAAGATGCATTGTTCCCCAAGTGTTTCCTGATCAGGTACTTAACCTGGCGAATTCCTTCCTAAAGAAGCTGACCAAATGCCTCCCAAAGCTTACTTAGAAACCAAGCAAGCATACAGCCCATATTCTTAACCTCAAGTAGAAAATGATATATATATGTACAAATAGGATGAATAGATATAGTAGACCATAACCTTTACGGAGATATGTTACCTGGCACAGGCAGCACCAAACATATTCCAGTTATGTCATACATACATTTATAAGCACCCCCTCCCCATAAAGCCTTATGGGGTACACTGTCACACCGTGAGCGTGGGCCAGCTGCAGGTGTCTAATTGCAGCGAAGACATACCCTAAGGATGCAGTGCAAAGCTCAAAGGACAGGCCTTCCCTGTGCAACTTTCACTTTGCCCCTTCTCTGGCTCATCCCCTGGGGAGCTTGGTCTCTGCAGCTTAGCTCGCCAGTTTATCTCCCCCTCTCAGTTCCCATGCTCCACCCCAGGCCCCATATCCCAGAGAAGATGATGTGGCAGAGCAGCACTGGCTTAGGAGCTGTAGACCCTGTCCTCAGCTTTGCAGCTGTGAGAGGGTATACATGCCATACAGGACCACACACGTTCCATAAATTCCATCCCTGCGAAGGCGGATGCATTTTGCCTTCCAAGGCTATTACATAAAGCTCCACTTCCATGCCCTGATTCAGTGAGGTACGAAAGGCCATGCGTAATAGAGGGTAAC
Source organism: Terrapene triunguis (assembly GCF_002925995.2). Classification (NCBI taxonomy): domain Eukaryota; kingdom Metazoa; phylum Chordata; order Testudines; family Emydidae; genus Terrapene; species Terrapene triunguis. The sequence goes on along the minus strand of NW_020664417.1, from coordinate 86,484,443 downwards.
TGGGTGAAATCTAAGGGCCTGTGATACACAGAAGGTTGAACTAGATGATCTAACAGTCCCTGTTATCGTCTTAAACTCTATGAATCATAACTTTCAGCACAGCAATAATCCACTTAAGTTAATGAGGACTATACACATCCTGAAGGTCATACACATGCTTCAGTACCTTGCTGAATCAGGGCCTTGTAGCACACTTGCTGTGAAATCCAAAGGCCTTGGCCCCTGCAGGAAGTTTGCTGAGTGTATTTTCATTCAATTTGCCCTTGTCTGATTTCTTCTCGGGCATTGAACTTCCGGTACTAGTGACTTGTAACAGTGAGAGACTTCTCTGCTAACTGGAGAATGGGGATTAGCGAATGGGGAGCCGCGCATGAATATTGCCACTCTCAAAGGCTTGCTCTGTCACGGTTTAATCCTGCGAGGTGCTGAGCACGCTCTGTTCTTGGTCGTGGGCAGGCTGCTGCAGCAGGCTCTCATTGAGCTGGGCCTGGCTTAGAGCAAGGGGGAAGATGTTTCAAGCTCAAGCTTGTAGTAATTGTGCTCCTCATCAGCCTCAGTTTGCCATGACAAATGAGAGTCAGCAAGTCATGGTAATGGATTGTTTCAGCCCAGTGTACTGATGACAAAGGCCCCATTAGAGCACCAGCATTGGTCTTCAATTTGCTGAGGGTGTTTTTGGTCAACCTATTGCATCACAAAGTCTACTCAAGAAAAACGGAAGTTGAAATAACATTGCATATGAATAATTCAGATTGTTTGACCATAGTAGGGAGAATTGTGGGCACACCCCATCTAGCTGGCGTTGCTAGGAAACCACTTCTCTTTCCCCTAGTCCCTCATATAGAATTTAATAGCAAAGATAGGAGTTAAATTCTAGTCTCTGTTATATGCTGCAAATCCAGAGTGACTCCATTAATCTCAATAGAATTACTCTGAATTTACACTAGTGTAGGTAAGAGCAAAATTTGGCTCGAATGTTTTTTATTCCATACATCACAATACTTAAATCTGTTCTTAGTCACAAAAAAAAAAGGCTATGGACTGTAATTGTCACGGCCTCTTATGTTTCTACATCAACTAGCTCAATCCTGACTGGGATGTTATGACAGTACTATAATAAACACAATCAATAATTACTATATTCAGCTCTCTTTCACTTTACCAGAGGTGGCCTTTGCCCCGTACTGAAATCTGCGCCATCATCTTCCCTAATTTGTGGATATCACAGCTGTCACTTTTTAAATAGTGAGCTTCGAGCCCTTGTAAAGGTATCTTTGAAAAGAGAAATTGTGAGGGGATGGCTAGGGCTGAAAGGAGGAAGCAGCTGGGCTCCATTTCTGCAGCAGGAGGTTGCTAGGTACATAAAGATCTTCTCCATCTCCACACCGTTTTTATGTACAGTGAGATGGTTAAGACTGGGAGGTATCCCAACCTAGCAGCACCTTAGTACTGAGTCTCCAGACCCTAAGGGCTCTCCTGTAGCATGGTGGGATCACTGTGGGCAGGGACTGGTTACGTTTTAGAACAGGAGGGGGGAGCAAAAATCATTTTGCAAGCCTGCCCCTAAGTGCTCAGGCTGGATCTGATGATACAGTGAAACCACCTGGAGTGAGATGGTCTCACAGCAAACTAGTCCTGAAAACATACAATGCCTCCTCTTTAATGATAAACAGGGACTCTTCAGAGGAACGCAACCTCTTTCAACATTTCAATTTTTCTAAACCAAGAGCAGCTATTAATGTAACAGGCAATGAAATCTCCAGTGGGCAGCCCTGGAATGGAAGATCAATAATTCACCGCTCTATTTCTGCCAGCTTCTCATCCCCAGTCTAAATCCTTTCCTCAGAACAATATCTTACATGCTAAACTTGCTAATCCATTTATCTGTGGCTGTGTCCCCAAATACATATGGGGGAAAGCTTGCTTCATTGAAATCAATGGCAAAACTCATTACTGCACCTAGTTTTGTCCAGTCCAGTGCCCACCAAAGCTGATGGGAAGACTCCCATTGGGCCCTAAGATAGCAGCACTGATGTTCATATCTGTATAGGCTCTTGCCAAGCAGGAGTGGCAGCTGCTTCTCAGATTACGTTTTTAGCCTTAGACAGGGGGGAAAAGCAGAGTTTTTATTAGAGATGGAAGCACTGGCCAAGCTAAAATAAGCAGCAGCCCAAATCTTTGCCTGAACCTCAAAGTGAACTTAGTTACATGTTGTGGGCACATACTTGAAGGCCCGGCTAAGATGAGACTCAAATTATGGCCTTAAAACTCACTCAAAGTCAGATAATGCAGAAGTTAAAGTTCCAACAGCATGAGCAAACTGACCTAGCCAGTTCTGAAGCTTGAGTTATGAAGGGAGGCTAGGCTTGTAGTTAAGGGGCTGAACAGGGAACCAGGAGAGCTGGGGCCAGTTCCTGGCTCTGCCACAGGCTCCCTTTGTGACACTGGGCAAGTCACCTTATCTCTGTGTGCCTCGGTTTCCCTTCTGTAAAATGAGGATTACACGTCCTTTCTCCAAAACTTTGTCTATGGATTGTAAGCAATTTGGGGCAAGGATTGTCTTGCTATGTACTGTTTGTACAGCACCTAGCATGGTAGGGCACTGATCTTCTCTGGGGACTCTAGATGCTATTGTAATATGCAGATAATTTCAAGTCTACTATAAAGCAAATGCTAGACTAGAGCATGGACACAGCATTACAAGTGCTGCTAGAAACAGCTTATATTGCAGCCATCCTGAGTAATTCTGTTACCTCTGCTCATCCAGCTCCTTTGGAATCCAGCCAGGCATCATCCTGTCAAGACTTGGAGGAGATTTGTATTAATTAAATACTCTTATATCTATACTATCGTATACTTACACTATCACCTCATGGCAGTCTAGTTCTGTATAGTCCCTTTCTCTCATGATTGGCTCCCATTTCACTCTCTCCTCCTGCTCCGCTTTGGTTTCCTCCAGACTCGAAACCAAGAAGCAGGATTTATTCAGGTGTTCAGCCATTTTCAATCCTCTGCTGTTCTGTCCTCGTTGCTAATCCTCAGATGTTCTACTTTTATCCTTTGTGCCTCTTTGACCTAGATATATTTGAAAGGAAAAAAAAGAACCATTCACTTAGGTCAGCAGAGTTAGCGATAACTTTTAGTTGTTCTTGGGCCTGATTCTACTGTCATGTAGGTGGGCAATAATCAGGGGTAACCCCTTAGAAACCGATGGAGTTACACCAGTGTAAAATGAGTGTGAGAGGAGAATCCGGCCCTTTGACAACTCTCCTGTTTTCTGCTCTAGGTATCTCCCCCTCTAGACATTAATTGTATATAAATTAGTTTTTGTCTACATTAAACCTACATTTATCTACACTGGTGGGTGCCTTTGACTACAGTGCAAGAGACGACTGTTTTAGGCAACCGCCTGTCTTCAGACTTTCCCGACGTCGCCCCAAACGTGCAGGGTACAATACTGCTCCAGATTTACTAGAAGGTCACCTCAGTTATGTACCAGGATTTTTACTGCTTTGCAATAAGAGTGCCCATCCCATGCTCTGGAGTCCCTTGACAATCTTTTATGAACACGTGTAAACAAACCAACCTGGAAATTATCTGGCTATCAAATCTGGGAACCCTGCAATAACATATATAGAACAAATCTCCACCAGAGTCCCACTCCAGCATGACCCAGCCGTACCAATTTCTGTATGGGCAAAGGAGGAAAGATGAACATTGTAGTCCTTGTGGTGCACCCTCCAGGCTAACAAACGCAGGCTGTTACGGACCGAGGGGTTAAGAGGGTTCCAGAGGTCCAGGGCCCTAGCGGAGGCTGGCCCACTCCCTATTTCCATCTCTCATTCCACAGAAACGGGCTGAAGCGCCTCTGCTGATTGTAACTGAGGCAGCATGTCACAAGGAGAAAGGCTGTCTCGTAGACAGGTAGGTCCCAGGCCACTTAGGGCTTTATGGATCAAAATAGCTGCTCAGTCCAGAAACCAAGATGCAGCCTGTGCAGGTGGAAAAGCACAGATCTAATTTGCTCATGAAAAGAAAAAACTACAGAACAAACAGGCTGCTGGATTCTGAACCAGCTGTAATTTCCAGACGGATATAAGTGTAGCCCCATGTGAGTGCACTGCAGTCATCTAAATTTGAGGTTGCAAAGACAAAAGTGCAAGGGTGCACTGTGAGGCAGTGTGGTCTCGTGGATAGAGCACTAGACTAGGACTCGGGAGACCTGGGGTTTTATTCCTGGCTTGGCCACTGGCCTGTTGGGTGACCTTGGCCAAGTCACTTCACCTTTCTGTGCCTCAATTTCCCATCTGTAAAATGAGGATAATGATACTGCCCTCCTTCGTAAAGCGATTTGAGATCTGCTGATAAAAAGTGCTCTATAATAGCCAGGTATTAGATAGCTGCTCAGATACTATGGTGATGAGCATGATGTAAGAACCTATATAGAATAGATTAGGAATGACATTTGCAAAGCCTGCATTTGAAAGAAAGGGTTGCAACCTCCTAAAGTACTATGGCTGACATCACTGTTACCTAGTCTAGTCGCAGGCTAGTAACCGGACCCCCCACCAGATGGCAAAGCCAGTCAGTGAAAGGCATCCACACTTCCTCAATTAACAAGGCAGAAATTATCCCCACCATCTTTCCAATTGCTTTCTCCAAGCAGCATCACCTCAGTCAGGTCTGGCTTGAGTCCCAGCCAGTGTGTCCTCATCCATGACCCAATGCCTCGGACACTGAGTGTTGCAATCAGCCAGTCCTGCCAGGGCAGCAGAGATCGAGACATAAAGCTATGTGTCATCAGCGCACTGAGGAAGGGACTGCTACCCCTGCCTCCTCCCTAACCCCGCCCACCCCGCCACTGCCTCATGGACATGTTTAAAAAGAGGGGAGGCAGAATGGAACTGCACCAGCGAGAGCCCTCAGGCAGGAGGAGCACTTCCCCAACACCAGCCTTGCAGTGCTCAGCAAGGTAAGAATGGAACCTCCGGGGAGCCCCTTGGGTGGGTGTGATGCAGCTGATTTGTCAGTTCCTTCAGGGATGGCTTACGATGGGTTTCACTATATTCCGTTCTCTCCTTTGGACTGGGGTTGTTTTCACTCGGGACTAGAAAGAAGTTAATCTCTCTCAAGGCTTCCCATCCCTCCTGTACCCCATTTAGAGTTTGGTCTGAAACCCATCAAAGTCTATGGTGTCATGGGGTGCAGGGTACAATTCAGACCAGTGAGAGGTTGTCACCCCCTGCCCTGTAACCCTGGGTGCCTGATGTGCCCTGCTGCTGTGGCTCATAACCTGAATGGCAGCAGCCAGCAGACATGCATGCAGGTCACACCCTGAGTGTCTGTGTGCTATGCAGCCAGCCCTGGTTCAGCATCTCGAACCCCAATAGCCTGTCTTCAGCCCCACTCTGGCTTCCACCAGCCTGGGTTAAAACCAGCAAGGTGACCTCAACACATTCCCAGTCCCAAATGGTCCTCAAACCGTGGGTCTCTGCAGTGTGCAGCTCTCTTCTGGACAGTTCAGAGAAATAATAAGATTTATTCCTTTAAAGAGACAAAAGCACATCACAGCTGATTAACTTAACCAGGGTAAATACACCCTTCTCTGCAAACACAGCATGAACTGGTTTATAAGAACATAAGAATGGCCCTACTGGGTCAGACCAAAGGTCCATCTAGCCCAGTATCCTGTCTTCCGACTGTGGCCAATGCCAGGTTCCCCAGAGGGAATGAACAGAACAGGTAATTATCAAGTGATCCATCCCCGTCACTCTTTCCCAGCTTCTGGCAAACAGAGGCTAGGGATACCATTCCTCCCCATCCTGGCTAATAGCCATTGATGGACCTATCCTCCATGAATTTATCTAATTCTTTTTTGAACCCTGTTATGGTCCTGGCCTTCACAACATCCTTTGGCAAGGAGTTCCACATGTTGACTGTGCGTTGTAGAAAAAATAAAACAAATTTATTAACAATAGGCCCTGGGTTAAGTGATGACAAGTAAAAGGAATAAAAGTAGAGATGGTTACAAGCAAATAAAAGTGAAAACACTCACCTAAAACCTCTAAAACTTAATCTAGTAAAATACAGGTTTTGTTCAAGATGGTTTCTCTCATCAGCATTCTTCTTTCCAGCTATGGCTGACTTTCCCTTGTCAGGACTTTCCACAGAAGTACAAAGTGCTGGCTTTCCTTGTCTTCCTAGGTGAAAGATCTTTGCCTAAGCCGGTTTCTCACGTATATTCAGTTTCCAGGGACTTCACGCCCCCCCCCCATTTGTTGAAGGACCCATCTTTTCTCAGCTTGCAAAAGCTCTGGCCCCTTTTGTCTGTCTAGTGATGGATGCCAAAGATGGCTTCTCTTTTTGCTTATATCTTCCAAAGTTCAATGACCATGTTTCAAGAGGCAGGATGACCTCATGCTGTTCTTCCCTGCCTGTGGACTTCACCTCCCTTTGCTGATTTCTATGTAAATAGGGCTTCCATTGGTTTTGGTCACACCTTGCTTAATCTCATTGAAGATAGGAGAGAAGGCAGCTATCTACCTGTCTGGGAGGAAACCTGTTTGGCCACAAACTTTAAAGCATAAGATAATTAAGTATTTCTTCATATAGTGTTAATACATACATTTCACAATGACATTAATCACCAGTATGTCTTTCAGAAAAGACCTCAGTCTATACGCTTCTATAATACAGAGATATAATATACAATCAGTTGATTCAATTGCTTATCACTTGAGGTTTGCCCCCACCACCTTCCCACCTTTATAGACCAGTACACCTTTGCAATGTATTCTTTGAAAGGTAAAACCCAGACTAAGTTTCTCTCTCCTTCTGGGGTCTACATGCCATGCTGTCTCCTACCCCACTTGTTAATTTGATAGCTTTGTTTGCCTGATATGTAAATGTACCTTCACTGTCTCTGCCTGACGACCGGGCTGGTCAGAGAAGCAAATACACATTCCTTTGTCTAGGGCAGACCTGTTTACCAACTCCCCCTACCATCCCTGCTTTAAACACATTTTAGTCATAATCTCGACATATATCTGTAACTCTTAATACACACCCCATACATACGTCATGCAAGAATATTAATGAAAATTATTCGTTTTCCAGAGCCGTATTACATGACACCTTTTAGATACAGATTATAACCACAGTGAGTTGGGGTCTACTGGATTGCTCAGGCCAGCTGCAACTCATTACCTGACACTAGTGAGCCCCTTGCCCTATGGCACTCGGATTCTCTTAGGGTCACACCTCCCCCCTTACAAAGCGCCTGGAGGGTTAGCCACTGGCTGACCCGGAGGCGGCAGGTCCAAGCCCTCTTTCCAGGACTGGGCACCTGCCACGATATTTTCCTTCCCGTTTATATAGAAGAAACTTGTTTTGTCACCTTTCCCTGTTTACAGTCTCCAGGCCATAATATCAGAGGGTATCCATCATGTCACCGACAGAGTTGTTACCAACATGCCACAGTGACATAAAAGACCAGTGCGTTATCAGATTTCAAAGTGTATAGCACACGTCACCTTTCAAATAACTGTCACCCGTGTGTGACATGTAATGAATATGCCAGGCCTGGCAAGACTTGCTGACCCAAACCAGTGGGCCTCTGTGTCACAAATGGAACGACTCCCTTGATTTCAAAGAGTTTTGGATCAGGTCCTTAATGCCTGCTTGTCGATTGTGACCACAGACACGGATTCGGGAGGCTGCAGTGCAGAAGCACAATCCCTTGCAGAGCTCCCAAGCATGCAGAGGGAATACACTTGTGGCATTGTGCCCCGCCGGCTCTCCCAGCTCAATCCTCCAACTTGTTTGTCCTCTTAGTGACTCACTCTTACCTTTGAACTTTTAAGGCCAAACAAGGGGGGGAGGGCTATCTCAGTGGTTTGAGCATTGGCCTGCTAAATCCAGGGTTGTGAGTTCAATCCTTGAAGGGGCCACTTAGGGATCTGGGGCAAAAATCAGTACTTGGTCCTGCTAGTGAAGGCAGGGGGCTGGACTCAATGACCCTTTGGGGTCCCTTCCAGTTCTATGAGATAGGTATATCTCCATAATTTTAATTTAATTTATAAGGCCAGGAACAGTAAACTTGATCCACTATCTCCAGAGCTGTTTTAGGGCTAGATTTTCAAAAGTGCCCAGCCCCTACAGTCAGGACCAGACTTTCGGAATTGCTCAGCTCCTATTTAGGCATCAAAAGAAGGCCTAGTCTATGTTGGAAAGGGTTTTCTGGTATAGCTACACACCTCCTAGTGGAGATGTAGCTTATAATATGGCAAGCGTGCTTTTGTCAGTATTACTTAGACCGGTTCCCTGATCGAAATTAGCTATACTGGCAAAAGGGCTTTTTTGATGGTATAACTGCATCTACACTGGGACTTTTGCTGGTGTAGAAATGTTAAAAAAATCCCACCCTAACCGACATTACTACATTGTCAAGTTTCTAGTGTAGACCTGGCCTTGGAGGCCATAAGTGTTGCAATGGGAGCTGTTGAGCATTTCCGGAATCTGGCTCTTATTTAAGTGCCTAAATGGGAGTTGAGATCTTTGGAAAATCTGGCCCTGGCGGTGGGTGCTGCGCACTTGGAAAGGTGGCCCTGAGCACTTCTGAATCTCTGCTCCATAGTAATTGAGTATAAATTATAAAACGGGAGGCACATTAGTTAAAAGGAAACACTCAAAATAAACAACAGTGTCTCTGTTTATAAGAGCTGTAAGACCTATGCCCCTATAAAGACCTTAGTGTTCCTTCTTCTGAGACGACAGTGAAACACATTGTGTTTTGAAACAATTATTCAATTTAATTTTCCATGAATGGTTTAACTGCAGCGGCCCTTGACAGAAATCATTAAACCACATAATCATGGGCCCTTTCTGCAACGAGAGCACATTTGCTGCCAATAATCGCTTGGCTTGGCCCAGGACTATGCAGAATGTTAGGCTTGCTGTTTGTTTTGGCTGAGGAAAAGGGCAATTCTGCTCTGAAAAGCAACTGTCACAAAGGCACTTCCTTACTCCCTGTGAGTGGGCAGGCTCGTATCCGCTGACCTTAGCGGGGAAAAAGTAAGATTTTACTACTTCCCCGAGGGCTTAAGCCACCCGTTAACTAATGGGGGGTCGGTCGTGATGGCTGGTTATCGCTTCACTGCCCTCAGAAGGGTTTCTTGCACCTTCCTCTAAAGCAGCTGGTGCCAGCCTCTGACAAGGGAGGGAACGGGGCTAGCTGGACCATGGCTCTGACCCAGCATGACAACTCCTATGTACTCCTCCCAGCCCTGGAGAAACCTGCACAACCCTGGGAGGAGGGTTCTTTTCTGTCCTGTGTACCATCATCAGAATGCATGGTCCCCTATTTCCCCCTCCATCCCTCCAGGACTCTAGGGCTTGCCTTCATCCCTCCTCCAGGGGCACTGCAGGTGCCCTGCCCCCAGAGCCAGTAGCTTGGGGAAGATGGGATTTCCTGTTTGGAAATTTCTCCCCAGGTGCAGAGAAACTCAAGTTGGCAGAAGCAGAAGCAGCTTCAGCAAGCACAGCAGCAAGGGGGTCATCTCTCCCCCTCCCCTGGGGACCAGGCAAACCAAAGCCAGCAAGAGCAGGCTCAGCAGGGACCCTGGGATAGTGATGCCACACTGTGACAAGTGTCCTGTACCTCACGCATTTGGCAGCACTGTCACACCTGTTTGCCACACAGCCTGAATCTCACCTGTAACTTCCTCTGATGCCACTAAAAGTCATTGTGGAGTTTGTCTACAGATAGCCAGGTTACATGCCTGTCTTCCCCACTGTTGCTGCTCCCTCCAAGCAGGGCACAGGTAGCAGCTGCAAGAGGTGGCTACAGAAAGGTGTGTGTGTGGGGGGGGAAGGTGTTCCTCAGGAGCTCACAATCTCTGCCCCAGCTAGACTCCTTGTTCCTCCTGAAAAACCCCAATCCCTGCTCCCAGCAACCCAGCCATAGCCTACAACCCCAGCCAGACCCCTTTCCCTCCCAGACCACACCTACCTACCTACTCCAGCACTCCCCCAGGCCCAACAGCACCCTGATCACAGACCTAACCCCCCAGTACAGACACTGTAGCAGCTATGCACCTACCCTTGTCACCCCCTGACAGCACCCAAACCCTCAGTTACCCCAGACAATGCAGCAACCAGCACATCCAGTACCCATTGACCCTAGCACCCACCCACCTGACCTGGGCAATCCCAGACACCTTCTAGAGCTCCCCCCACCTATCACAGTTCCCCTCGATCCTCAGAGATGACAAGTTGTGTGCAGCTCCATGTCCCTGCCATTGCTTGAGGACGGGTATGTCGTCAAGAAGCTGAAGTTTGTGGTCACATGCAAATTATATGTAAATATGCAAATTAACTCAAAATAACTTGAATAAAATGTAGTGCATTGAGCTGCACGAAATGTGGTAGCTATGTTGATGATGTCAGCAAACTAAGTCTCATTCCTTCAAAGTCCTTTTAGCTCCTTGCATTTTTGGAACATCTCATATACAGCAAGGTCAACGTTTCAACCAAAAAGCATGGAGGGAGTTTATTTATCCTTTGAAAATTGAAACAACATTGAGTATACAATTGTGATGGGGTTTATAACCCATCCTGGCTCTGAAAAGGTTAATGTGGGTCTGAGACGTCAATTAACCCAACTGGCTGCACCTGAAGGATGGGCCAGGCTTAGTTACGGATGAAGCTCAGCTGTGGAAGGAGCTGGGTGATGACTATAAAGACAGGAAGTCTGGAGCAGAAGATGGATGTGTTGAGAGAAGGGCTAGGAGGGAGCTGCTGGCTGGGCTAGCTAGCTAAGGAGTTGGCTGACAGGCTAAGTGGAGTCAGAGGGAAGAAGTAACAAATATACTGAAACCAGACTAGACAACAAGGCTAGGGAAGATACTGAGGAAGACTAGATGCAAACAGGGAAAAAGAAAAGGGTAGATTCTCTGTAACCAGCAGAAGGAGCAGCAAATAGGAGAGCAAGAAAGGGAAATGGTGAAAACCTACATGATAGTAAAATCCCTAGATAAGGACATGAAGATAGGAGAGAGAAACTGCTGAGGATTGCAGAGTGGATCAGGGGAAGGAAAGGCTGGAGATATATTAAGAGCTAAGAAACTACCTGGTGGAGACTTGTTCTTCATTTTTTATTTTATCTAGCACCCTTGTCTGAAGGAGCTTCCCTTCTTGCTAGGGGATTGTAAAAATGATCTGTTAGCTACCCAAATTCTTCACAGAAACATGGGTAGTACATGGTGTGCTAACTGAAATGGCAGAGGAGGAAATAAAGCAAGCAACAGATGAAGATAAAACTGCTAAGAGGCTAATTAGCAGAAGAGGTGTTAGCAAGCCCTCTACAGCTGTGCTGGACACATTTCAGGGAAGAATGCTACCAGATAGTGATTTCAGGCTATCTGACAGCATCTCCCAGGAGAAGGAACACCGACTGTGGGTGCTGAAGATTTGGTCACATAGCAAATAATGTTGAAGGAAAAATACAGAGCAGTAATTGTGGAGGTGAACAAAAATGTTACAAACTGTGGAGACAAACACAGCTCAGGAGGCATTGAGGCAAAGCAAGCCAGAGGATGGAGATCTCTATCTATACAAAATTACTTCTGCATGTAGTCTCCTATGCAGAAGCTGCTAGGGGATACTTTTTCCCCCTGTGTGTGTGTGGTGTGTGTTTTATAATAAAGGTAAACCTGATATGGGGAAAGGGAACAACCAGCAACACATGAATGGGAAGGAAGTAACAAGTGACACTGTGGTAAAAGGAGATGACCTACTACTTACAGAGACTGATTGAAGTAATAAATTCTTGCTTGTTTGAGATGAAAACAGAAAATGAGAAATGTATAATTACAGTTGCTGTAAAGTACCTACAGGCTAGCAACCTATTAGTGGAATACCTTCAAACTTTCCTGAGTGAAGGAAATATTGAAGGTTTGAAAGAATGATGGTGACTATTTTTGACTGGAATGCCCAGAGCCTAATAGCATATGGGCAGGAATTAAAGAAATATTATTGATGTGAAAAAAAAGCCTGATAATATGCATGCAAGAGACTGGGCTAATCTAGAAAATCCTGGGATATGGCCTATATAGACATGGTAGCCCCACCCTTTCCTATTTCTCTGTCTGCACCTTCATTAAAGAGGAACTGAACAACCTTGAAGTAGATGTTAAAAAGCTAAATAAATATCAAGGATAATGCTACTGATACCAATATAAAACAATCCTATGTCTCTAAGAGCTTGTAGTGTTTATAATCCAAGCAGGAAAAAAGAGGCTATGGACCTGAAAGAATTGCAGATGTCACATGCCCATTCATTGTCTGTGGTGATAGTGGGGAACTAAGAAAAATGGAAGATGTTTAGAGCTATTTAAAAAAAATAATTGATCAATATTAAATGATGGAGCACTTACCAGGCTCAATACAGCTGATGGAAGCTTCTCATGCCTGGATCTGGAAATTTTGCTTCTAGCATCATAGCTAGTAAATGTAGCTGGGAAATTTACAGCAAGGAGGAAATAGATCGTGATCACTTCCTGATGTTAAGTACATTTCAAGGAGAAGGAAATACCAAAGGCAAGGACAATATCCCCACTTGAAATCTTAAACAAAAAACCCAAAGTGGCAACTCTTTTTTTTAGAAACAAAAGTGAAGAATGAGCAATGTCTAAATTGAGATATTGAGGAATTCTATAGTAATGTTACTAAGGGAATCCTAAAGAGAGCCATTCTAGCTATGCCTAGGATACGGACACTACTTATATAGGAAAAGTGGCCCCTGGTGGCACAAGGAATGTGAAATGGTAATTAAGGAGAGGAATAAGGCATACAAGACTGCAAAAACAAAAAATCCTTAAATAGTGAGAACTTACGAAATATTAAAAATAAGGAAGGAAGTTGCACAAAGGGCTATAAAATGGCACAAAGACAGCTGGAGAATATATTGTGGGAAAGTTAAAGATACCAATACAACAGAGGTGTATAAACATACTTTATTCCATTCATTTTCCTAGTAAGAGCCACATCATGCAAGCCTGGTAGTTGCAGGGCATAGGAGTAATAAGTGAAAATTCTGGCCACCATATTAAAAAGGTCGGTAGTGATGAGGATGAGAGAATAGAAATTAAGGAGAGGAAATGAAGATTCATTAAGGATAATTATGACATGAGATATAGGTGGGAGGAGAATGTGGATGTTATTTTAAATGAAAATTTTAGGATGAGAGAACTCCAAAAAGTGTTGGTGAGCAAAAGCAATGCACCAGGCGAGGACGAAATAACCTTTGAAATGCTTAAACACCGAAATGAAGGAAGCTGAAGGGTGACACTAAAATTATATAATAACATATATGGAGAAAAGGTGAAGTACCTAAGGCCTGGAAACACGCAATTTATTGTCCCAGTGAGGAACTGGGTAAGAGGTCTTGAGCACAAGAGGCATACAGAACAATTACCCTCATAGCAGGTTTAGGTAAAACCATAGAAAGAATGGTAACAGAGGGATTAGTAGCACACCTAGAAAGAAATAGGTTCATAGATGGAACTTAAAGTGGGCTCAGAAGAGGTAGGAGTGCGACTAGGGTGACCAGACAGCAAATGTGAAAAATCGGGACGGGGGTGGAAGAGGCTATATAAGAGAGACCCAAAAATTGGGACTGTCCCTATAAAATTGGGACATCTGGTCACCCTAAGTATGACTGACCATGTTGTAAGGCTAGAGACAGAAGCACAAAGCATGAGGACCAAAGAATTCATGTTGATAACCGTCCTGGAGCTAGAAAAAGCCTGGAGTGTGTTATGGAGAGAGGGACCACTTCATAAAGTGGCCTCCCTGGGTATGAAAAGAACAGCTAGATAGTGGACAACACGCAAACTATTACCCATCTATTTGTTGTAATAAACCCCACCGTGCTACTTTTAGGTAATGACCTAGAAAATTGTGGTCACTTCAGTTTATGCAATGTTTTCTCCTTCTACGCAACGTGCCTGTGCTAATCTGTTTTGACTACAGCTGCCTTAAAATTACCCTTACTTACACTGTTCCAAAAAACCTGCAGTTTACAGTGCAAAATTTAAGGTTCTTATTGCGCTATTATTCTTAGTGCACTTTTAAACATTGGAGGGGGAAAAACAATTACGCAGGTTTTGTTTTTATTTAAAAAATTGTTTTAAATATGGAATCTTGAAAGACACAATATGTGGGGCCTGATCTTCAAGTGCTCAGCACTCACAGTCAGCGCCAATTTTTCAAAAGAGCTCAGCTCCAATTTAGGGGCCTAAATAAAAACTGGGACTTTTCAAGAATGCTCGGAGCCCAGCAGCTCCTATTGTGTCAACAGGGCCGGCTTTAGCAAGAGCGGGGCCTGATTCCGGGGGGCGGGGCTTGCTGCAAGCCCCGCCCCCAGGAATCGAGCCACGCTCCGGCCGGGGTTGCCGGGCTTGGGTCCGACCCAGAGCCGCGCCGCGGGGGCCGGGCCGGAGCCGACCCAACCCGGGCCGCGCCGCGGGGGCCGGGCCGGACCCGAGCCGGGCCACAGCCGCTGGGGCCTGTGTGCTCGGCAGGAACGGGCGGCGCCTCCCCGGAGCCCTTCTCGCGCCTCCACCACCCCAGCTTACCTTGTGCTGCCTGCCCGCCCCTGCTTCTTTTCAGACTTCCCGCAAATCTCTGATTCGCAGGAAGCAGGGGAGGGGGCGGAGCGTTCAGGGGAGGGGAGGAGGGGGAAGTGAGCTGTGGGCGGGGTGGAGAGCTGCAGCGCGGGGCCCAATTCAGCCGAATCGGCTGAAAAGGCCTAAAGCCGGCCCTGTGTGTCAATGTACTGAGCTCTTGAAAATCTGGACACTTAGGTGTCTACATGGGAACTCTGGGGCTATTCTAGCTGCCCTAGCATGGCTGGGCTTGGGGAGGAGGGAGCGTGTGCATAGTCACCTTCCCTCCAGTGCACCTGCATGGAAGCAAACCAGCAAGTCATAGCCTGTGACTTTGGTCAGCAAGCCCCCTGCTGCTATGTGGCCTCGGAGTACATAGCCAGCAGAGTTGGTAGGCGGTCATAGCCCTGACCCCCACACCTCTCAAGGGGATAGGTAGCAGGTGCACTAGCTGGCAGTGCACATTACTGCTTTGCAATGGTGTGGTAAGGTGCTATGCAGATCATGATGCTCACAGCTCCAGTCCCAAAAGAGGGCAGGAGATGAAGGAAAAAGGCCTTTCGCCCAGAAGAGACCAGGATATTCAACCTCCATCTGCCCTGCCCAGGCAGAATGACTCAGGGAACCATTGCATTGGAGCTCCTCTCCATTCCCACCTCCCTGGCTTTGCCACTCAGGCAGAATTTGGCCTGTACTGTCCATGCTGTTAAGCCGCAACATAATGCTACCATTGGCAGCTACTGCACATGAACAAAGAACCTGCTATAAAACATTACTATGGCACCGAGGAGGAAAAAAATTAGAGGGAATCTTCAGTCCAGTTACAGCTGACCAACATATCTAAAGCATCTGAAGTTTTACTCTGTTTTATGGGCAGCAGAAATCTATTTGTTATGGGTTGACGGTGTAGTGAGGCCATCAATCTATTTGGGCAGAATCAACCCCAAATGATGTGCTCTCATCCTTTATGCTTAAGAAATACCACGTGGCACTTTCCCTTGGCTTCCAAAGGTCACCATTAATGCCAAACCAGTGTGTCCCCAGCTACTCGTGGAGTCTGGTCAGTGCAGTACAAAACCAGAACTCTCAGGGATCACACATCTTCCCCACAATCCAAATCAAAACCCAGCTGAATTGCTTCAGAAACCTGATGGCAAAGGACTTAACTTCAGCTGTTTCCTAAAAACTAAGAGGATTTGAGGTCAAACAGCTTCCTGGTGTGAATATTGCTTACTCAGAGATGTTAATCAAACCACTGGGTCCTTAACAAAACAGATCTAACAAATAACCCTCCCAGCAAAATGTTCTGCTGTCAAATGTTCAAATCATAAAGGATTTAATTTTATTTTATTTAATGCTTGGGTCCTTCTAAACCAAGGCATGTTAACTTAATCTTGATTTATAGCCCATGGGTCTGCTTAACTGCTTTGTAAACTAAACTCCTACATGCTTTTCTTGCCTTATGGCTGTATTTTCTGTCCTCTTTTTCCTCTCAAAGCTGTCTGATCAGTCCATTTGGTGTGTAGGCTAGTTAAAGATTAATACAGACAACACGTTGATTTCAAGTCTGGAACACTCACAGGCAATAAGAAAACAGTTTTGTGAAACAAGTTCTATAAACATAATGAAAAGCCCCCACTCTCAATGATTCTTCTTTTTTTAGTATAAACGAGGGAGGTAAAAGTAATGAACTAGTGCCATGCTGCACACCCAGAGCACATTTACTCCAGATCACAGATTACTGTTGAGAGGAAGGGTGGTCACTGAGTGGGGGTCAGAAGATCTGGATTCAATACTTGGCTTTGCCACAGACTTCCCATGTGACCTTTAGGCGAGTCACTTAATTGCTTATGCCTTAGGTCACCATCAATAAAATGAGGATAGTAACAATGCCTTGGTCCTGACTAAGGAGATTATAAGTTCTTTGGGGCAAGGTCCATCTTCCTATGTGAACATGCAAAACCTAGCACAATGGGTCCCCTGTGTTAGCTTGGGCCTTTATGAGCCACTGTAATGCTAGAAATAATCAGAATGGAGACAGAAGGTGGTGGTTTTACAAGCAATGGCAAATTATATGTAACCAACATGAGAATTTCAGACTTTCATGTTTTGTTGTTTGTTTTGTTTTTTGTTCAGCCTTTCTAGAATGAAAATGTATAATGCATAGATATCTTTACTGATGATAACAAGTATTCTGCTTGAGCCATGGGCACGGAGTATGTCTACATAGCAAAAATAAAGAACAAACCCTCCAAAATCTCACAGCGGCAAGTCTCACAGCCCAGATCCACTGAATTGAGCTTGCGCTATGGAACTAAAAACAGCAGTGTAGACCATCCTGCTCAGACTGGAGCTCGGGCTCTGAAACTCTGCAAGCGAGGAGGGACTCGGAGCCCAGGTTCCAGCTTGAGCGAGACGGACGCTCACAGGCATGAAATGTGCTCATACAACACAATAGTGCATTGAAGTAGAAAGAGGCTGGGCTTCGGTTCAGGCTCCCCTACTGACTCTTGTTCAGCGCAGAGCTTAACAGAAACAGAACTTTAATACAAGCCCACAGCAGAGAAACTTACAAAAACATGACGTAACCTGTAAACAGGCTTAGCAAGAATGTGTATAAATACGGATTTTTGGCAAGAGATACAAGCAGATAATAGATATCCCAAAATCTTGGACTACCACTGAGCACTCTAACAGCTGATCAGTCTTGGTTTCTCAGATAACTCTCCCTGGCTGAATATTGAGCATCCCTGAAAGCTCTCTCTAGCCAGAGTTTTCCTATTTGACTTTTTAAAGCCAATTCCCATAGCTCCCCTGGGTTTCCCACTTGGGTCCCATGAGACAGTCAGCAATAGTCTTTCTGGGCCCCTAGAGAATCAATCCCGTCCATATGGTACAAACCTCCCTCAGGCCAAGATGAGACTTTTAGCAGGACTCCCAAATCTTTGTAGACAACAAAACTGTCGGAACTGTCACAGATGCTCTGGGGACTTCAAAGCACAGGGTTGGGTCAAGATCCGCATTCTATTCTCAACACTACCTGCGTGGCTGAAAGTTACAGGACCTCTGTGCCTTAGTTTCCCACATTTGTGAAATGGGGGATATCCAAGGTTTTCTGGCCAGGGGGGTTGTGAGTTCTCATTTCGCATAGCTTGAGATCCTCAGATGGAAGATGCTACAGAAGTGCAAAATATTATAGTTTCATAGATCTTGTATTTTAGAATCTGAATGAGATCCTCTTGGCTTTTTTCCTGTCCCTCCAAATATAAATTTTAAATAGTGTGTCTGATATAACGTGGCAACATGACCAACCTCGGACTAAGCAACATGGGAGTTTATCTTTAATCACAATACTCTTGGAAAAAGAGACCCTAGTAAGTACTTAGTTTGCGTTTGTTTTACTCCTCTCTAACTGCCATGCTCCAACCTTCTTACACTGACGTGGATGGCAAAACTCCCACTGATCCCAAAGGAGGCAGAATCCAATCCAAGTCATTTGTCAACCAGTTTATTTGGCAAACCCTCCTACTGCCATTGGAGCTGGGATCACCACGTACACGCATGAGAATGTCCATGCAGTGCAGGGAATATCATTTGTATTGTATTGCTTGTTTGGGCTGGCCCAGGAATTGCAGATGCTACTGCAGACCTAAGTAAACAGTAGTTCTTTCTGCCTTCCACCCTCTTACAATTAGAGGCATGAATGCTCCACTCCTGTGCTGAAGGAACAAAGTAATGGAAAAATCCAACAGCTCCACCCATTCTCCTCCATCCTCTTGTCCAGAAGGATTGGTGGGTATGAAGCAGAAATTTGGAAAAGGGAGTGGGACTAGGGATCCCATCTGATACTGGTTCCCAACCCTTGTCCCAGCTGCAATGAGGGACTCCCTGTCTGCAGGGCCGCATAGCCACCTACCCCCCCCCCCCCCCCCCCCCCCCCCCCAGCCACAGGATTACAACACAATCAGTAGCGTTCCTGCCCCTGGCTCCCCTCTCTTTCCCTTTCTGCATTGCACTGTGACTGCACAGAGGGCTGTCTCTGGAGATTTCACCTGTGGATCTGCTGCAAATCGTATGCTGCTTTGTAAGGTTCCGGGCTCACTTTTCTTAGTGATCCAGGGGCTGCATGGATTTTGGGCAGACAGATGCAGGGGTTTTGTGGGTGAGAAGGGGGTCATTCAGCTTAGGAACCTCTCCACCAGTGCAGGGTCCCACTCAGCATCAGCTGGGGAACACACGAAGCAGATTCTACTTGGATGACAACAAGGACGTGCTTATCCAGGTTAAACACTCCCAGAGGAGAAGCTCCCCATCTAGTTTGTGCTGCCCAGATGGAACTGCCTGGATTGTTTGCAGAGGCAGGGACAGGAGGTTATAGAGGGGGCAGTCTCTTAAAGAGACAGGCACCCCAAGCAGATGCTTTAAACGCACACACTGACCGGGTGAATCAAATTTGCATCCCTTTAGACAGGGTTAGCAAAAGCGAAACTGCACAAATGCCAAAATTTTGCAGGAGATTTGCTGCTTTTCTAAAGAGACCTATATGGCCTGCAAACAGTCCTTGGGCAGTAGCAGTGCAAATGTGAGGACTTCTACCATTTGCTAATTTTCATCTTAAACCTCTTTGCTCAGGAAATCCAGTGCTTAGAAAATGGAGGAGGGGGGACCGGAACTTGCCCACTGTTCAGCAACTCAAGCTCTGGAATCTCTGATGATGATGCTCAGGAAGAATGTTGTCAGGCTGCATTGGTGGGCCAAGTTCTTTTGGCAAAGGCAGAGGATAATGTCTTGGCAAAAATATTAGAAACCTAGCCAGGTGTCCCTGTAGTAGGAAGTTGTGATATTTCTGCTGCATGTCATACAAAACTAGATAGATGCATCGCCAGGAACATGTGGATGTTAATTTTAATTTAAAAGTTTAAACAAGCAATGAGTAGCTACAGAATGGGCTCTGCTCCAATAAGGCAATGGCTGAATTTAACATCTTCCCTCTCCACCCTTAATTGCATAACACTTTGGTGTGCTGCCAATTCTTCATAGTAACTCCCTTTTTATAGCCACTCATCCAGGTTGTTGAGGCTTCCAATTCCCCCCAAGCCAGATGTGGCCAGGGATGGATTTCAGGCATCTCCATAATTATGGGCACAGTTGTCCACTTGGGCCAATTGAGAGACGCACTCTAATGTTGTTTCCTCTTGGTTGGCGCTATGTGACGAGCCTTTCCTTATGGCAGCATCAAACCATTTTCTTCCAGCAGAAGATCTGAGTAAGAGCTTGTTCTCTCTCTGAACTGACTGACGCACAGTGAGGTACAGCCTGCAATGAGGGTATGCACCAGAGTGTAGGTGACGGGTCTTTATTTCCTGACCCCATTCCCATTACAAAAAGTTGTGTCCCTCTTACATGGCAAAGGTTGGCATCCGCGGACTCTAGTGGAGGCTGTTACACAGATTACCAGGCAATTTGGTCATGGTTGTTACCAGTGTAACCAGAACAAGAATGCTATGATGAGGTTAGATGTTGCTTCCCATTACATCTCTGCATAGAACAGTCTCTGGACTTTCTGCAGAGACAATAACGGGGTGACAAAAGGTTTTCTCCAGTGAATCTGCAACCAACTTGAGACTGGGAGCTGCCAGGTAAACGTTGAGAGGTCAGGATCCTCAGGCCTTGCTGGTGGTAGGATGATAGTGATGGGGTCAACCACACTGCCATCATTCATCCTCACAGTTGTCTTTTGTTACACCACACTCCATGCTCTGCCACAGACTCTTTGTGTGACCATGATCAGGTCATTTAGTGTCTCTGTGCCTCTGTTGCCCCATCTAAACCCTCTAAGGGGACTTAGCTCATGCCTATGGGCCTTGTGCTCACCCTTGGCACAGGGATGAATAAGCCTTTACTTGTGACAAATGGGTTGAATCCCTTTGTGATAGCCAGTCTACAGACTGTCCATTTTAGGTACCCACGTGGCCCCCATCATTGTAGGATCTGAGCACCTCACAATCTTTAATGTAATTAACTATCCTTCCACTGTGAGGTGGGAAAGTGATATGCCCATTTCACAGTTGGGGAACTGAGGCACAGAGACACTAAATGACCTGTTCATGGTCACATGAAGAGTCTGTGGCAGAGCACGGAATTGAGCCCAAATCCTAGCTAGTGCCTCAACCTTTGGATCAATCTTCTCTAACCATGAGCTCACCATTTACTGCGTGCTTTGGACACAGTGGTCATACATTTTCCTGAGTTTCAAGCACAACCTATACAAAGCTGCAAGAAAACTAAGCCCAACCACGTTCTTATAGGGATTTTGCCCCTCATAAAGTTCGGGAGTTCAGGGATGCCTCAGATGTTATACAGCAAAAGACCCCTCCGGGGTTAGCGTGGTCTGGCTGCCAGCTCTAGACCTTCTACTGATTTGCTGCACCTCTTGCTCCAGCCATCTTAGTACAGAGTTTTCTCTTTAAGGGGCAGTGTGCTTAGACTGTGGCCAGTGCAAATTTTTTACTCCTTTATGTCTCTGATGGGAACACTTCTTTTATGGTACATCATTTCTGCTGACCTTTAAAAGGGGCAATGTCATCTTAGATTTAAAGGGACAGTGAGACTAGAAATGTTTCCACAATTCTTTTACGTAGAGACTGTCCGGTTTGGCCAATGTACATAGCAGAGGGGCATTGCTGGCACATATCACATATATACCAATGTGATATACCGGATAGTCTCTACGTAAAAGGATAAATGGTCACAAATCAGACGTCAAGAACTATAACATTCAAAAACCAGTTGGAGAACACTTCAGTCTCCCTGGCCACTCGATTACAGACCTAAAAGTCGCAATATTACAACAAAAAAACTTCAAAAACAGATTCTAACGAGAGACTGCTGAATTTGAATTAATTTGCAAATTGGACACCATTAAATTAGGCTTGAACAAAGACTGGGGGTGGATGGGCCATTACACAAAGTAAAACTTTTCCCCATGCTTATTTCCCTCCCCCCTCTCTGCCCTCCCTACAGTTCCTCATATCTCCTTGTCAATTGCTGGAAATGGGCCATTTTCATTACCACTACAAACAGGTTTTTTTTCTCTCCTGCTGATAAAAGCTCAACTTAACTGATCACTCTCCTTATAGTGTATATAGTAACACCCATTGTTTCATGTTCTCGCTCTGTGTGTGTGTGTGTGTGTGTGTGTGTATGTATATATATATATATATATATATATATAAAATCTTCCTACTGTATTTTCCACTACATGCATCCGATGAAGTAGGCTGTAGCCCATGAAAGCTTATGCTCAAATAAATTTGTTAGTCTCTAAGGTGCCACAAGTACTCCTGTTCTTTTAAAATAGTGACAGGTGAACTGGGACTTTTAAAATTATTGCACTTTTAATAATCTAAAGTGGTGTTAAAATGGGTTAAGGAATAGGTTTATTTTCAACATGTTTTTTAAGTTGACTGTGCCTCTTTACCTCTTGTGCTGCAAAGTAATATATTACTCAACAGTAATGTTTTGAAGCACTGCCACCTGGTGGCATTGCAGAGATACTACCTGACACTGTCCCGCTGCAAGTGCAACATATCTGAATCTAATTGTGATTGACCCATTGACTGTCAATGGGTCACACATTCTGCCCTGGGTTATACCTATGTAAGCTGACTGGCAGGAGATCAGCGGCACGGCATGTGCGTAAGTGAGGGCAGAGGATGGCTCCGTGAGTTTAAGCTGAGCCGGGCGTATTTATTTACCATGTGTTAAATTCTAGGGTGAAATCCTATTGACCTCAATGGGAGTTTCGTTGTTGACATCAGCAGGGTCATGATTTCACCTCTAGGTTGGAAAATGCCTTCACAAACAGATGAAATAAAGTGTTAATGATCAACGTACTTTTTTGCTGGCCATATTGTGGATATTTCATTTCAGAATGGCGTTCTCCCACAGAAGTCCCTTTCATAGCAGTTCAGCTTGATCAGACCTAACAATCAAGCTTTCTCTTGGCTTTGGCATTTGTTTTCCTGAAAGCCACTAGAAATGGTGTTGAGAATGGCATAGTCAGTGCTTTCTGACAGGGTGCAAAGTCATCCGTTCAGACAGCTCTGATGCTTCGTGGAGCTTGCCAACTCCTGTTTCATTTTTAATCAAAAGTTTCAGGGTCTTGCTATCCCTGTCATACCAGGTGCTCTCCTTGGCCCAGTCTAATTCAGCTGCATGTGTCAATGTTTGTGTGAGCAGGAAGCTTCGAGCATGAGCCAAATGTTTTTCAAGCTTCTGTATGCCTCCGAGCAAGGAAGGGGAAAGCTGCAGAGAGGTGGGGCAGCATGTAAGAATACAGGGATGGAAAGTCAACCTGCCCTTTTAAGAGGACAAGAAAACTGATGGTTGGGTATTCTCCTCCCTGCTCTTCCTCCACCTGCTCAACCTCAGTTTTTGGCAAACTAACTTTCAGCTATGCCAGACTGACAGCCCTTCTCTTTGCCCTCAGAACAGGGCAGTCAGGAACAGTGCAGGCTATTCAAAAATTGTTCCTGTAAAATATAAGCCACCTCATGCTATAATGTGTGACTTCTCTTTTGTTTACCATCATGTTCTGGGTTAATCCAATATATGCAGAACCTTGAGAATAAATGTGTCCCACTACCCAGAAATGTTACAATGTGTAGAATTACAATCCACTAGGGCCCGATCCTGCCAGGGGCTGAGCATCTTTTGGACTTCAATAGAAGCTGAGGGGGCTCAGCACTTTGTAAGACTGGGCTGAAGTCACCCCTTCAAATGGAACCCTGGGCTGGACGACGTGCAATTACGCATGACAAAATGATCTGATTTCACCAGCCATCTACTGCTGTAGTTTAAATGGCTGTATGGGCTTTTGGTGGTGGTCTTATTATTATTTTATTTATTTGTATTGCAGTAGCGCCTAGGGACCACAATCACAGAGCAGTACCTCATTGGGATAGGCGCTCTACAAACAGATCTAAAACAGGGCCCTTGTCCCAAGGCGCTCACAGGGCCCGTCTAGATGAACAATTAGTGTGGGGGTGTAAATCTAACTAGTGTGCTGTGCACGAACTGTCCATGTGGACGCTGCTACCCCACGCTAAAAGATCCTTGGTGCACTTGGATCTACTCTGCTTTTGAAACTGGAGTAGGTCAGGGAACATTTAGTGCATGGTGGTAGGGTCCACATGGTCAGTTACTGCACAGCGCCCTAGTGTGCTGTAACTTTACAGCCCAGCTTCTGTGCACTAACTGTTCTTCTAGACAAGCTCTGAGTAGAAGATGACAACAAAGGGACAGAACAAACGGAGGGAGTACAGGAAGCAATGACAATGCCGTTAAGCATGACCAGCAGCGCTCCCAGAACGTCACTTGCCTAACCACCATCCACGTAGAGTCTGCTGGCTCCCTGCTTGGCTCTTTGTAGCTTTTCTTCTGCTGTCCTGGTTCTCAGCAAACCCAGAAGTGGTGCTGCTGGTCTGTTAAATCTGTCTGCACTCTACCCAAGAAGACCAGTTTTGGTTTCATTGGACCGTGGATCAGGCCACAAGCCTTTAAGTCCGAATATTTAACTAGAAAGCAACAATCTTGTTTTCCTTTCATCAGATGTGATGCCAGACGTAAAGCCCTTTCCAAATGGTTTGTACAGGGATTTCCTTGTCTACTAGCTTTACTCTAAAGGATCTTTTCAGAGCTTACCTGATTGTGAAAAGTTCCTTCATCCAAATCTTTCCCCCCCTTTTGTGTCAGCTAGAGAGGGTCCCAAACCAAATCCCTGGATCCTAATACACCCAAACTTTGAGTTGTTTTGCAGTCCGGATCAAAATATTGTGCTTAGGCCCATCTTTCATTTCACCCCTCTTCTCCAGCAATCCCGGTTAAAATGCAAACAATTTCCCTTGTTAAAGTTACAAGTTTGATAGATGCTTGGGGCAGATTGTTTTAAGAAACTATTTTTTGAAAATTTGCAGTCTGTGCACGAAAAATACATATACAATGTAACTGAAAAAATACACATGAAGTTACTGCAGCTTGGCATACAAATCTGTCTAAAGACCACTTGTGTGTGCAATTATGGATGCGCAAATGCGTAGCTATGCATGGACCCAAGCTTTTTTCAAAAATCTGTCACTACCTGTTTTGTCTTAAACCTATCCTGTGCTCTTAGACTTAAAAGATGGTCTAGAACTGCATTACATAAGACTTTCCCATCCTTGTGTTACTTACTCCAGGTATTTAAAGCAATAGTGCCTCCATTAATAAAAGCAGAAACCCCACCATTAGCTCTATGGTCCCATTACTATGAACAGTAGCTTTGATGAGATAAGATGCAGCTCTGTCTTTGCTCATGACTGTTCATGCTGTGGAAGCAATACAAAGCAGAGGCTCAAAAGACCTGGCATATATGAGCAACGCTGCCATTGTGATGACTCAGTTCCTTGAAGATGGTTATAAAAAAAGGAACAGCAGCACCAAATCGGCTTTTCAAAGAGAAGTTCATTCTCTAGAATGACGATTGTGACAGCCGTGAAACAGTCCATGGGAGAAAGGGACTGTGTTACTGGGGGACCTACAACAAACATCTGACCTGTCTCATGTGCTGAGCAGAAGATGTGAGAACAAAGTGAAATGAGCCTCTGATCAGCATGAACAGCCTTTGACAGATGGTCGTATCCCCTGAGACGGAGAAGCGATCTCTGGATTGGTTCTGACCAGGGAGCCCAGTGGGTGTTGCAGCCAACACTTTGATAAGACTAAAATAGGATGTGCTTGCTCAAAAACCTGTAATAAAAATTGGCTTGGACTTTTTGTTTTAATACTTTAGTGCCATGGTACAAAGGAATTGCTTGGCTTTGCTGAACAGGTCATTTTAGGACAAGTTTCTTTGTAATCCCTATTTGCGTTCAGGGGCACCACAAGGGCGGAGCGGACAGAGGTGAAGCCCCCTTGCCTGTTCCCACCACATCTGGTAAAATGTTGTCCCCTGGTTGGTGGTGCTGCTGCTGTGGCCTCGGAAGCAATGCGGTGCTGAGCTGGTGGGTCTTCTCCCCCTGCCCATAGAGAATAGCAGTGGCGGAGAAGCTCAGGATGCTACCACTGTCAGCTGGTCGGGGGCAGCACTGCGCTCCCATGGGGGATGCCAAGGACTCTGAGCTGGCTCAGGGGGTGGAGGGGATGCTGAGGAGCTGACCCTGGGGGTGCTGGTTCCTGGGGGGGGGAAGGGGGGGACTGTGGTGGTTTGGCGAATGGCATTGCCACTGCCAGGCCTTCTTTTTTTTACTGTGCAGCCTGCACAGGAACCTGAACTGCACTACTGTCTCCTAGGAACACCTGAGGCCCAGGGGCCAGGCGGGCTCAGTCCCACACATCTGCTAGAGTGAAGGGTCCAGCCCAGCCACCAGGGGGCGCTAGCATGGAGTGGAGGGACAGTGTAGAAAAGCACCATCCCTGTCCACCAATTCAACTTTGTGGCTCAGGATCTGACCTAGGAAAGCCTGTCCTCCACCCCCACCTTGACCCTCCCTTCCCCAGAATGTCTACCCCAATCGTCTCCCTCTGCAGCTGATACTATCTGGTTTAAAAAAAACAACCCCAAAATCGTCCCCTGCCTTTGCCTGTATTTCAACAGGCAAAGTGAACTGTCTGCTTGAAAGGATGTTCTGGAGTGATGGATTGATCTGGCTTTCTAGAAGAGGCTGTAGAGTCTCCATCTTTGCGTTTGCTGGAATACAATTACATGGCTTGAAATCTCATTAATCTAATCAGAACTCTGCTTCCTCCCATACCATTTTCGAATTCATTTCTATGATTGCTTCCTTACTCGTATCATGCTTTCCTCCTTCCTCCCCCATGTTCATTACCCAGGATGTTTTTCTTGACGTATTTGTACAAAATGTTTTAGTCACTACTTTCTCTTGCCATCTTCTGTTTCTTTTTTTTCTCTTTCCCCTTTTCCCCTGGAGAGTTACAACTTGCAGTACAGAGCTTTTCCTCATTTTAGTACTTGGAGAAACTTTCTGGGGGTTGTTTAGCTCTTTCCGAGTTGGCTGCCTCATTTTGTCTAGCAGTTCACTGCACTTCTGATATATTTGCCTTTCTCTGTGTTTAGCATATTCCCAATAGTTCTATGTTCTACACCTCCTTTCATCAGCAACCATCAAGTAATCTTTTCTTTTTGCAGATTTTTCTGTTTAGCTCTATGGGAGACGTTGTGGCATTTCATTAGTTGGCACTTTATTTCTTCAAACCAATTTCTCCATCTGAGACATGGGACATTATTTATTCAGCAAATTACTATCGAAACTATTCCATTTGTTTGTCTTTTCAGCATTGGCCCCTTCAGAACAGACTTCTCTGATTTGCTTAGCGCCACTGCAGGGTTATATTTCTGTAAAATACGGTCAGACCTGGCATAAGCAAGTGCAACTCCACTCATTTCAAATATGGAGGTCTGAAAGTGTAGGGAAAAGTGAGAACTGCCAAAAGCCAAGCAGAGTTGGACCTTGCAAAGGAAATTTGAAACCAATAGTAAAAGGTTCTATAGCCATATAAATAAAAGGAAAACAAGGAGAGAAGTGGGACCACTAAACACTGAGGATGGGGGTGGAAATTAAAGATAATCTAGGCACGACCCCAAACCTAAACGAATACTTTGCCTCAGTTTTTAATAAGGGTAATGAGGACTTTAGGGGTAGTGGCAAGGTGACTAATGGAAATAAGGATATGGAAGTAGAAATTACCACAGCTGAGGTGGAAGTCAAACTCAAACAGTTTAATGGGATTAACTCGGAGGGCATGGATAATCTCCATCCAAGAATATTAAAGGAAGTGGCACATGCAATTGCAAGCCCAATAGCAAGGATTTTTAATGACTCGACTCCATAAACTTGGGGGTTGTACCCTACGACTGGAGAATTGCTAATCTAGTACCTATTTTTAAGAAGGGGAGGGGGGAAGTGATCTGGAAAACTACAGGCCTGCTAGTTTGACCTCCTATTGTATGCAAGGTCTTACAAAAAATTTTGAAAGAGAAAGTAGTTACAGACATAGAGGTAAATTGTAATTGGGATAAAATACAACATGGTTTTACAAAAGTTAGATTGTGCCAGACCAACCTTTCTTTGAGAAGATAAGATTTTTTTTTTTTTTTTGACAAAGGAAATGCAGTAGATCTAATCTGCTTGGATTTCAGTAAGGCATTTTAATACAGTTCCATATATGAAATTATTAGTTAATTTGGAGAAAATGGGGATTAATATGAGAACTGAAAGGTGGATAAAGAACTGGTTAATGGTCATACTGAAAGGTGAACTGTCAGGCTGGAGGGAGGTTACTAGTGAATTTTCTCAGGGATCTGTCATGGGACCAATCTTATTCAACACACTTGGCACAGAAAGTGGGAGTGCACTAATAAAATTTGCGGATGACACAAAGTTGGGAGGTATTGCCGATATGGAGGAGAACCAGAATATCATACAAGAAGAACTGGATGATCTTGAAAACTGGAGCAATAGAAATGGGATGAAATTTAATAGTGTAAAGTGCAAGGGACTTAAACTTAGGGACTAGCAACAAGAATTTTTGCTGTAAAGTGGAAACTCATCAGTTGGAAGCAACAGAGGAGGAGAAAGACCTGGACGTATTTGTTAATCAGAGGATGACTATGGACTGCCAATGTGATGCAGCCATGAAAGAAAGCTAATGCATTCCTAGGATGTTTCAGGCAAGGCATTTCCAGTACCGATAGGAACGTATTAGTACCATTATACAGGGCAGTGGTGAGACCTCATCTGGAATACTGTGTGCAGTTCTGGTCTCTCGTGTTCAAGAAAGAAGAATTCTAACTGGAACAAGTGCAGAGAAGGGCTACTAGGATGATTAGAAGAATGGAAAACCTACCTTATGAGAGGAGACTTAAAGAGCTTGGCTTGTTTAGCCTAACCAAAGAAGGCTGAGGGGAGATATGATTGCTTTCTATAAATACATCAGAAGGAGAGGAGTTATTTACATTAAGGGACAATGTTGATACAAGGACAAATGGATACAAACTGGCCATCAACAAGTTTAGACTTGAAATTAGATGAAGGTTTTTAACCATCAGAGGAGTGAAGTTCTGGAACAGCCGTCCAAGGGGAACAGTGGGGGCAAAAACCCCTAACTGGTTTCAAGACTGAGCTTGCTAAATTTATGGAGGGGATGGCATGATGAGACAGGCCACATGCTATTGTAGGCAATCTGTAACTGCTAGCAGCAAATATCTCCAGTGGCTGGAGATGGGACACTGGATGGGGAGGGCTCTGAGTTACTACAGAGAATTCTTTCCCAGGTATCTGGCTGGTGGGTCTTACTGACATGCTCAGGGTCCAACTGATTGCCATATTTGGGATCAGGAAGGAATTTCCCCCAGTTCAGATTGGCAGAGACCCTAGGGTTTTTTTGCCTTTCTCTGCAGCATGGGACACTTACAAGTTTAAACTACAGTCAATGGTAGTCTGTGTAACTTGAAGTCTTTAAACCATGATTTGAAGACTTCAGTAACTCAGAGGTTAGGTACAGGAGTTGGGTGGGTGAGGTTCTGTGGCCTGCAACATGCAGAAGGTCAGACTAGATGATCACAATGGTCCCATCTGGCCTTAAAGTCTGAGACACGGCTGTTTGCCAGGGTTTCTGATGGGATATGCTAGCTCTGTGCTATACTCTTCTTTACTTTTGCAAGCTGATCTCCTCATTCCAAGCGTATATGCTTCTAAGTGTATTAGAGTAGGATGCAGCATCCCGAGTCTGTCAACTAATTTCTCTCCTAACAAGGAAATATCCAAAATGTAGGGCCAAATTCCGAAAAAAAAAGGTACAAATCCATTGATTCAAAATTTCATCCACTGCATTTGGACTGCATGTTTCCTGCTCTTGTTCAGTCTACTAGCCTCATCCAGGTGTAGAATCTAACAATTCCAGGTACTAACTTCTAATGGTTCCAGATATATATTTGTCCCTACTTTTCACTCTCATTCTCTGGTCCTTTCAGAACAATCTGTCCCCCAATATTCTGAAACCCTCCAACATCTGAGGGGCAAAATTAGGTATGTTATTTCCTCAGTATGCTGCCTTTTGTCTCCTACAGTTTCTGTCCTTTCTCTATCCCTGGATCACTCCCTGGTACTCTAACCATTGATTGCTATTGCCCATGTTGCCCTGTCTCTGTTATCAGACAGCAGGTCTAAGACTATGGATGTTCTCAGTGGGAGCAAAGAAGAGTAAATGAGGCAGCTACTTGAAAAGATCCCATGGGTGGTTGCAGCAGGAGCCACTGTGGAAGCAGAGAGGAAAACCCACAGGACACCAGCTTAAAAGAAGTCACTTGTGGGTGTTTCCAACATCAGCTCTGGTAGCATGGCATGTCCCGGCAGAAGGGGCCATTATACTAACTCACTGTAACCATCTCAAGATCTCCCCACTCCCCAGTGCTCCGGCCCACTGCATTTATAATTTCTTCACCTGCTGTTGCTACTCCCCCAAGATGTCTGGCCAATCGAAAAGCAGGATAGGAGAGAGGGTGGGACTTCAATCGCCTTAGTTTATTCTGGCTGCCAGGGCTGCAGGCCTGGTGGTGCTGGCACCCAGAATCCAGTGCCTTTTTAATGTCCTGGGTAAAATCAGTACAGTTGGTGGGTCAGTATTCAAACTCTATTGCAGCTTGTAGCACACAGTGAGTAATCAGAGGCAGTACGGTGCATGAAAAACTTGAAATCCTTATGCTGCTTTGTTTGGGGCTGGGTGCCAAATTGTGGCTTAGCTGGCATGCTCTTTCCGACAGGGTTATCTCTCTGAGGAAGTGTCTGCAATGTCGACCGTGTCATGTACTGCACTCCTATAGCACACCCATCTGCCTGGCAGCAGTCCAAGTACTGAAAAGAATCCACTTGCCCCAGCAGCTCTTCTGGTTTGGTCTATTTAAAGTTTTTCCTCCTGTTCTCGTATCTTTATTCCAAACACATCCAGACCGTCCTCCTTGTCCGCTTTGGTTCTGCTTGGCGCAGATCTGCAAAAGGTTGCTAGCGAGATGCATTTCTCACCACATCTGAAATATAGCTGAAATGTGGTTAATTAAAATGAACGTTTCTTGCCTCACTTCCTCAGGCTGGCAGGGGCGCAGAGTGCTAGGCTGGCAATTGATGTCAGACAGCAATTTGAAAAGTGTGGGCGGGGGCAGGGAAGGAACTGACCCTTGCAATAGGCCAGATCCTCAGCTAGTGTAAACTGACATAGCTCTAGTAGTCCCAGTAGATCACCCCCGTTGTCACAGCTCCAGTGAAGTCAACTTACACATGCTGAAGATCTGACCCATCAACCTCTGGCCAGCCCAAGACTGTCATTAACCAGCTACAAAGGGAGCTCTCCTTAACCAGGTCAGCTCGACGTTGAGCTGTTAAAGAGGAACAAAGGAGGAGAGGGGAATAGAAGGAATCCACTCTCCCAATAAAATTATTTTAAAAATTAACCACAAAACAGCACCAGTTGGGCAATTGCAGCCAGGGAACCTGTTGTCAGGGGTTCTAATCCAGGCCAGGTCTACACTACAGACTTCTGCTGGTATATCTATCTCTGTCAGGGTGCGAGTCCAGAACTCAGTGTAGCTGCATCCATTTTGTGTAGACATGGCCCTAGTCTCCATCTGTGGTAACGCTGGATTTACAGGCAGAAGAACTTGAACGATAAATGTTATAAAATGAATGTTTTATGTCCCCTCACGCCGCATTAACATGTTTCATTGGATTGGTAAAGCACTATTTAACCTAGAGGGAAATGGGTTTGCCACATCCCACTGAGCCCCAATACAGACAACATCACAGAGGAAGGGGTTTTCTCCAGGAGATGGTGTCTGTTGGGTGCCGCTGTGCAGTAGTAGACACAAGCCCTTTACTTCCAGACCAGAATTTAAAATTTTGATTCAGCTCACAAACTCGGCCTCATCCCCACTGGCGATTGCCAACAACTCTATACCGATCTGCCACCACTGGCAGGCTTTGCTCAGGAGAGGCCTAGCACTGGACCCCAGGAAAACTGGGTGAGTGATTTTTGAATGGCGCCTGCTTTATGCTATGTCAAGCTCAAGATGGTGCATAGTCCCATCAAAATTCTCTCTCAGAAAAATGCTGGTGATTGGAGCCAGGGAGATAGATGACAGCAGCCACTGTTAGGAATTGTATTTGAAAAATATTTTTTCATTAACAGTAAGAGATGTTTCAGTTTTTCAGGGTTCCAGGTATCCCACAATTCTGCAATAAGCGAGGCTGTGCTTATTCTCAGCACTACCAGCATGTGGTGTATTTGCAAGGAAATTCGAGAGGTTTTAAAATTTAGCATTTTCACAATTTGTAGTGAATAAAAGCAATTGGAACAAAATGCTCCCGTTTTCAAATGCAATGTATTGTTCATACAACGTTTCACATGGCTCACAATCTAAATGGAAAGGCAGACAGAAAGGGAAAACATAGGCATAGAAAAGTAAAGTTACATGCTCAAGGTCATTTAGTGGGCAGTGGCAGACTTAAGAGACAGGGATTCTATTCCTGGTTCTTAGTTCAATTTATTATGAAGAAATACTTTACTTGTGTAACTCTTCTGCCAAGTGGAATTGGCAGCAACAAGGGCTGGGTTCAATATCTAGGGATTTCTTTTCAACAAGGCAACACAGAACCGGCTCGAGCCCACACCCAGTAACCTGGGAAAATTATACACCCCTGGGCACAATTAAGAGGCGACAGTTCCCCTTTCGCAAGCACAGTGTTTCAGTGTAGAAAAGAAACTTTTAATGAAAGGAGGGAAGTCACCTAGCACTAATTTGGGAAAATGCTGCAAGCAGGATTCAACCCTGAGCAAAACACCCACTCCAGAGTATGTTGGGCAGTGTCTTTTGCCTCAGGTTCTTTAATTCAACAATCAAAAAATCCTTTCATGTGTCGTCCTCCCTCCACCACACCCCACTCACAGTGGTTGCCCTTGGTCAATGAAGACCCAGAGTTCAGAGGTGCATCTGTGTGAGTTCAGCTCCCACCATGGGGGTGATGGGGAGAGAAGGCACTTGCTCACTCCACCATCCGAACGCTTGTTCTGGCATTGTTGCTCCATTGGCCGCCCCACCAGCCGCTCACTGCTCCACTAGCTGTCCTGCCAGCCACTCGCTGATGCACACGTCCCCTTCAGCTGCCACCTGCTTTTCTACTGTGACCTCTGAAGGTCAGTCTCTTGAGGTTCCACCCAGCCCTTAGTGAATTCCAGCTCTTAGTGGGGGAACTTGATTGCTGAAGCAGGCTGGGTAGAAATGCTGTCCCACAACAGGTGAGTTCAGCTCTAGTGATCACTTAACAAAACAAAAGACTCCTAATTGAGTCTCTCTTTGACCAAAGATAATTCCCTCTATCTAGGGAGGGACAGGTTAAACTATGCCCAGGACTCTTAGGCAGAGCCCACACCTCCCTGCAGGGACATCTGTCCCCACCCCCTCCCTACTTTCACAGGGGTCTGGCATCCAAGTCCCCTGCTTCATGCATTCAGTTCAGGGCGACGCCCCTCAATCAGGACAGGCTAAGCACAATTCGGCTGCCCTTTACTCATACAATAAGGATAATATTTCATTACCCTTGCATTCAAATTTTCTTCAAGCTAATGTTAAAATTATCTAATTCACAGGTTAAGGAAAGAGTCTACATCTGGGTATAATGCTTAAATTACCCAAAAGTACAAAGTTTGGTTTAAAAGTCATAAAATACATACAGTATATAATCTGCAATATTCCAAATTAAGGTTAACTAATTTAATTATACAGTTAAAATATTAGCATCCAAAATTCATGTACATCACTCATAAAAGTTAGACTAAGAGTAACTTGGAAAGCAAATAAAGCAATGAGTGTAGATTGTCCCTCGGGAATTGAGACTTTAGGACTGGTAGTCCCTCAGTAAATACAATCCATCAGAGAAGTATTTCAGTTACTTTCCTGACTTCATTTCTCAATGGCACTCCAGTTCATCTCTCCTGGTACTGCCGATGTCTGGTAATGTGTCCTAAATAGATGTTCTTTGACCACCTGATGGCATCCGATACCATGAGTTGCTGCATCAGCTGGGCTTAGTGCTGACCGATTCCACATTTCTGCAATACTTGCTCGTTACTGGGGTCCCATGTGCTCAGGGCTCTGACAAGCAGCGCGTGTGATTGAACCTTATAACCCCTAGCTCTCAAGGCATCGGCCAGGGGGTGCTTTCCTCCACCTTTTGAGCTCTGGCATCGTGGAAGGCCAGGGTCCTGTTCTCAAAGCGAAGTGGGACATCAACCATGACTATCTTCTTCTGTTCCTCTTTAGTGATGACCAGGGCTGGCTCCAGGCACCAGCAAAGGAAGCAGGTGCCTTGGGCGGCCAATAGAAAGGCGGCACTCCATCCGTTATTGGGGCGGCACGTCTGTGTCTGCGGCGGCAATTCGGCGGCGGGTCCTCCAGTCCCTCTTTTCCTCTTCGGCGGCACTTCGGCAGCACCTCAATCGTTCCGCTTCAGAATTCAGCGGCGGGTTCTTCACTCCCTCTCTTTCTCTTCGGCGGCAGCTCAATCGGGTTTTTCTTTTTCCTCCCGCCGCTTGGAGCAGCAAAAAAACTGGAGCCGGCCCTGCTGATGACTATGTCCGGTCGTAGCTGACTGTCCGTTCCAGGGATAGCGGAGTTCACGCCAACCTTCTCCCTGGGTGGCGGGATGGCTTTGACTAAGCGATGCTGGGTGGCGTTATGTCACAGCTGCCAGGCTCTGGAATGGGGCTTGTAGCTACACAGGACATAGGGTAGTGTCTCATTGGCATAGCCACACTTCCTACATCGCTTGTCCCGATTCCCGTGGTGGATGGCTCCATTCAGCGGGATGCAGTTGAGCCGGGCCCTGAGGATGAACCTCCAGTCGGTAAATCGGGTGAAGCTGCCCTTGCTGGCATCCCACTTACATGTCACCTCAAAGACCTTGCCCTGGTCAGTCTTCACATACTGCCAATGGATGGCATCCTTCAGGGTCCTCTTCAGCATAGGTCTAGCTCTTGGAGTGATGATTGTGTGCTCCGTATTCTTGACCTGTGGTACCAGGACTCCCAGCTCCTGATGTTCCTTACACCACATCCAGTGGCAGCCGATTATGCTTCTCTAGCCATTACGTAGCATTGCAGGCACAAGGCCAAAGTGAAGCAAAGTCTCCCCTGTCTCTCCCAAATTTGCCGTCCAGGGAACCACTCAGGTTGGTGGCAACATCTTGGTCAGAGGGGTCCTGGTGATTTGCTTCCTGATGACATCATGCATAGCACTCGCTGTGCTGTTCTGCATTGTGGCATCCAGGCATGTCAGAGGGCGGAAGGCATGAGTGTGTGATCACCCATTCGAGGGATGTTGGCGCTGCCCTGCCTTTGTGAGATGAACACCAGTTCATTACTGGCCCTCTGGGAAAGAAACATCCACTTTTTCACTAATTGCCATCTTCGCCACAGCAAGTCCCCTCAGGACAAATGAAATACAGGGGATCAGGAAGACGTTCGAGGCATTGAGCTTCTGCCATGGTGCCTGTAGGGAGGAGTTGATCTTGGCCACACCCCGTAGGATCTCCACAATGGTATCTTAAGTGTCTGCTGGACGTGAAAACCCAGGGGCATGCTGAGATGTTGGTATGCTTGCCCATCCTACTAAAGTGATTTGTAACCCCACACCAGCCGAAGTTGATCACTTTGGCCACACAGCTCCATCTGATGGATACCTAGGCAGAGTGGGTGTGTTCATGTAAATATAGTCTTGTCCTGACGCCTTTTCCCTTCCCCAGCTAGCTGTCAGGGGAGAGCTCATTCAGACCCTGCTTACACTTGGATACGTGTTTTGCATACAGCACTGTCTGAATGCAAAATGCATCAGTGTTTCCAAGCTGTTGAGAGGTTTTCCCCTCCATGAGCTTCCTTTTCTAAACTGCTGGGGTCCTGGCAATTGCAAATGACAAGAATTTGTAGGTTTAACCCATTTGCTGCTGGCTCATCCATCCCAACAGCCATGCTGCTGTTCTCTCAGGTCCTGTTCCCAGGTCCAGACGAGCTATGCTTGGCCTGGCACCTGAGGCGAAGGGGGCATCTGTGGCTTACACAATCTTTGTACTCCCCCAGTCCCAGTCCAGCCAGGGGCTGGTTCAATCAAGCCAGCATCAGGGCGGTTCTAAGTTGCATTGGCTGGTATCTGCCCCCAGTGGGTGGAGCACGTAGAGGCTCTCCAGCAGGCCAGGCTTTGGCTAGGACATGAGTGGAGTACACCAGCTCCACTCCCCCTACACAGGGGGAACCCTCAGCAGGCTGGTCAGGCCAGCTTTATGGTTCCTGGCGGACCCTGATCTATTCAGCCACATAGCAGGGGGAGGGATAGCTCAGTGGTTTGAGCACTGGCCTGCTAAACCCAGGGTTGTGAGTTTAATCCTTGAGGGGGCCATTTAGGGATCTGGGGCAAAAATCTGTCTGGGGATTGGTCCTGCTTTGAGCAGGGGGTTGGACTCGATGACCTCCTGAGGTCCCTTCCAACCCTGATAGTCTATGAATGGCCAGCAGGGTTCAAGGCATCTATTCTCATGCTAATTCACTGGACAGGTTTCACTTGCTGAAAACTCCTTGCATTCAAAGCGGAGCATGGGAGTACCACAGGCCAGCCAGCAATGGGCTGGAGGGCCTATTTTGTTTTTTAAGGAAACATTTAAAGAACAAAATCATGTGTAACTTGACTCATTAACTGCTAGTGGAGGTGGGGTGGAGGAATGAGAACCTCCTGCATCTATTGCGAGACAATAGGACTTGTTTCAGGTAGTCCAGCAGGGTGGGGCTGTAACTAGGAATAGTGTAATGGAGATACACTTAGGTGGAATATATAGCAAGACACTATCTGATCAGGGAGCTGTCTGACTCTGAGGCAAAGCCTTTCCAAGGAAAATGGTACAGAATCATTTGAAACTAGACTGGACAAAGTACTGGAGAACAGACTATCCGATATAGACCCATCGTGCCTTGGCAGTTGGCTGGTTGGGCTGATATTTTTATGGTTCTGTACCACATAGGGAGAAAGCTGTGTAAACCAAAGACCATGTTATTTACCTGATTAGCTCTTAGCCGTGTCTTGCCACTTCTCTGTTTCATATTAAAAACCAGGTGTTGGGCAATTCTTCCCAGCTTGTTTTCTTTCCCAAAAATGGAGACCCTGGTTCTGCTTTCACTTTCTCTGGTGTAAGTTAGACACTTCACTGATGTCCATAAAGTATGCCCAGAAGAGGGCCTAGAGTTATCCACATTACATCCCTATTCACACAATATAAAACCCTTTTGTTGTAGGCCCCTCTATCAGAGTCTGGGTGGTGTTTTCAGATGCCATGTGCTACACCAGAAAATAACCCCCCCCCAGCTCAGTGCATTTGGATTTGAATAAACGATCATTCCAAAGAGCAGAAAAGATCATTTGTGTGAAGCAATGTAGGTTGCGGTGTGTATGAGAAAGTGTGTTTAAACTGCACAGCATCACTATTCCTTTGTCAATTCCCTGTTCAAAGCAAACCGTGTGGGATGCAGCCTACTCTGGATGCACATCATTTTCCTATTCTAACGTGCTTGCAGGTAATTTGTCACAATCTTTGGAATGTTTTACAAGAGAAGTTACGTTGTAGTGCTCACTCAGGCGGTATGTTTTGGAGTAATCCCTGAATCCTCATCAGTAGGAGCTAAAAGCTGCATGAATTAAGCATAATAATCCTTTTTTACCATTAAAGTGGATGAATGTATTTGCTCCCCAACATAATAACCAAGGCTCTTTTCCTTATTAGTCACTTAAATGAATCAGTTACTCTCAAACATGCCATCTTCACTTAGTAATGTCAGATCTTCATGGCTTCTAATCTCTCTATCCAGACAGCAATGCGGCGGTCCCTGCCTCCTCCAAATCATTCCTCCAGATCCACTTCCCCCATGACACCCACAGGAAATTTACCATCCTATAATGGCTAGACAGAGGGGCAGTTGGGGGAGAATTTCTCAATAACTCACTATCATTCGTTTCTTCATTTATTAATTACACAAATATTTTAAGCTCTTGCAACATGAAAAATCCCTATTTAAGAGCACATCAATGGATCTGAATAAAACCAAACAACCAAATCTGAACACCCCTGAAGTAAGTGTAAGTGTGTGTGTGTGTGTGTGTGTGTTTCGGCGAGGGACTGGAGGCAGACAACCTAGCCCAGCTTTGATTTAACTTTGCAAATGGTCCCAACCTTTATAATGGGCCAAAGTAGCCATTGGGGAGTTCACAATCCAGGTCTTATACTTAGATCTATTTTTGCATCGACATGGGCTTAATCTCCCTTTCTTTTGGAGCTCAAAGGCAAATAAAGAGCAAATGCAATTATAGGGTGACACCACTGGAGGTCAGCAGGGAGCACAGCTCTTTATCTTGGAAAGTTCTCCATGGTAGCCGACTTAAATTATTTCTCACACTAGGTGGAACTTCAGGCTGTTTACATTTTTATTGCGCCTCATGCTGCTCCAGCAGGAAAGGGCTTTAAAATAAAATGCAATTATAATCTGTGCTGTGGAGAATACAGCTCTTTCTCAGCCGGAAAGATTCTACTATTAGCATGGTTAGGTTCCCAGTGTATAGAACAGAAATCTGAAAGTCAAGAAAAAATGATGATGATGATGATGACGATGCAGCCTAATGGGGGGGAGGGATAGCTCAGTGCTAAACCCAGGGTTGTGAGTTCAATCCTTGAGAGGGCCATTTAGGGATCTGGGGCAAAAATCTGTGAGGGATAGTACTTGGTCCTACTGTGAAGGGACTGGACTCCATGACCTTTCAAGGTCCCTTCCAGTTCTGTGAGATAGGTATATCTCCATATTAAAATTAAAATGTGGCCCCATTAACAGAGGCAGGAATCTGGAACTCCTGACTGTGAAGACTGTGCTGTTAGGCTGCTAGGCAAGACCAGAAGAGAGATCTGTCCTGGCCCAGTATGCATTCGTTGGGTAGCTCTATCCTGGCCCACTATGCATGCTAGGGTGACCAGATGTCCTGATTTATAGGGACAGTCCTGATTTTTGGGTCTTTTTCTTATATAGGATCCTATTACCCCCCACCCCGTCCCGATTTTTCATACTTGTTGTCTGGTCACCCTATGCACTGGTTAGACTTGGAAGCAAGGTGATAAGTCACAATATGAGTTGGTGGTGGTATATTTTGCAGCCAGAGCCATTTAATCTAGAGCTGGGCTGGATACGGTAAAATTAAATGCTCTGGATCTGTGACTCTCTAAAAGGTTGTTCCCTGCTAAATGCTTCCCACAAGGTAGCTCCCCAGGAGCCCTGCCCATACAGCAAAGTCAGTCTAGTCTGCTGAACCCAGCATGTAACAAGACTGGCTGGCTGAAAAATACATTACAGGGTAAGTAGGGTTACATGTTTAATAAGTCTGTGGCTCTCAAAATACAAACTGTGGCCTCTTAAGAGGCTGACTCATAGGAGAGAAGGTAATAGCAGTGTTTGTATCTGAGACCCTTTTGAATTGTTCTATTCAGTCTTACAGATCCAATAACTGCCAGTCTCTCTTAAATGATCTTTTCCTTTCTTACACTCCAGCCTTTGGCCTTCTCATTTTCTTTTACTCTTGTTCTAACTCTAATACAATTGATTTGTTAAAGAATACAAATTAGATTAAGTATCTGACACTGGTGCATTAATTTTTCCCCTCTGTAATTATCAGTGGTCAGTGACAGAGTGTGTTGTCTTCTAAGGGGAATTTTCCCATTCTATAACGTAAGGCAATAGTAGGTAATTTGGGGGTAGATCAGTAGTTAATCATTTTGCCTAGTATTAATGTATTCTTTGTCTTTTATATTTGCCATACTCTTTTTGTGTGTGTAGAGCTGCATGCCCTGTAGGATAATGAGAACAGAAAATAAGGATAAGGACTGCAGGATTGGGGATTTGAATTGAGACTGCCTAATTTGTGCTGTTATAATGCTTTCCATCCAGGGATGTCAAAGGCTTTTACAAACATTGACTAGGCCTCAAGCCCCCCGGGAAAATAGATAGTACTGTACCCATTGTACAACTGGGAAAACTAAGGCACAGTGGAGTTAAGACCCAAATTTCCAAATGTGGCTTCTTGATTTTGGAGACCTCCAAGAACAGAGTTCCCAACTTCAGATGCTGATGGTCTGATTCTCCACTGCCCTGCACCTTGCCCTGCATCCACACCAGTGCAAAGTCAGGAGCTGAAAGCTTATGAAATTAGAATGGAAGGAAGTATTTTATATTCACTTTATGTTTCACTTTTCACTCGTGCAAATAACTACACAAGGTGCAAGGTGATTGTTAACAGGAGAGCTCTTTAGGAGATCTCTTTTTTATATCTCTCTCACACACACACACACACACACACACACACACACACACACACACACAC
>NW_020664417.1:86423181-86444263 GCF_002925995.2 Terrapene triunguis | reverse complement strand
CACACACACACACACACACACACACACACACACACACACACACACACACACACACACACACACAAAACTACATTAAGAGCAGTTGCAAAGTCAAGCAATCAAAAGTTAAGAAATGCCGGAATTAGTTCCTGTGAAATTTTAATTAATTACATGATCATTTTCCTACAAGACCCCTGCTTCATTCCAGACGCAGGATGGATATGGCTCAGTTAGTGACCAGGTATTCAATATTTTGTTTTCTCCTTGTTATTCAATGTGTGACCCTAGTCCTTATTTACTATACACTATTCAATCCCTGCTTTGAAGTCAGAATTATGAATTCCTCGGGGGCTTTTGTATGGTGCTAATCATTAGATTATCCTATTGCTTCATGAAGATTAATTTCTCTCCACAGTACCCCTGGGAGACGAGGGGATATTGTCCCCATTGGACAGATGAGGGGCTGAGGCACAGAGAGATTAAGATAAAAAAGATCCACTAATTTTGGGTGCCCAATTTGAGATACCTGGGATCTGATTTTTTTTCATATTTAGCATTATGTAACATGTTATATGTTCAAAGCACAGCTTCCATTGACTTCAGTGGCTGCTGGCAGTGCTCTGTGCTTCTGCAAATCAGATCCCAAGGTCTCAAGTCAGGCACTGAGAAAATGAGGAGCACGCAATTCATAGCCACCTGTGAAAAGTTTGGTTTAAATGACATGCCCAACATCACACAGGAACTCTGTGGCAGAGGCAGGGATTGAATCCAGTTCTCCAGGATGGAGTTCAACTGCCTTAATCATGAGACTGTCCTTTCTTTTTCTGCAGTTCCCTCCCTCATTCACTACACACCTTCCAAATTCTGCAACAAAAGAGGCAGCAGTCCTACAGACAATAGCCTCCTTTACTACACAACCCTGATTATCTCTAGAGCAGCTCCATCCTGTGCACTGAGTGAGGCAGGGGTTCTCTGGAGAAAATAGTAAGTGATCATGTAATTAAAGACAATATCCTAATACATACACACATGAAGGCTGAATTAATTCCTCCTGGATTCCAGTTGTCTTGTGCCACCAGTCTTGTGCCTACCTCCTCCAGCTCTCAGACCCAGTCCTCTTCCCCACCAAACACGCAGTCAATTTCTCTCCTTACCCCCCGCCCTCCACAGCATCCTTCAGTCTGTCTCACCTGTGTGCTGTATTGAAAACTGTTAAAATTGTAAGTTATAATTTAAGTCCTCAGAGTTTTCCTGGTGCTGCTTGCAGGCTAGGGAATTTTGTAGGGAAAAATGTGATTAGAGCCAGTTCTGAAAAGAACCAGCCTAGAGTAAAGGGAGTTGAGTTGTACCTCTCTGTTTTAGGGAGCAGCCTGCTTTGTCTCTCTCTGTATCTGGGTTCTTGTGTGTTTGGGTTCTAAATGTTAATAAAGTAGTGTTATGCTGCAACTTTCCAGCAAGAGTATTTTTATCTAACTTTTCTGTTTGTATGCTGTGAACATAACAGAAACTGGCAACAAATATGGGATTATGGCAAAAAAAAAAATAGCTACATATGGCAATATGGACAGTTTCCAGTTTAATGAAAAGGAGGAAGATTTTGCGACACATACTCAGACTTGAGCAATGTTTTTATGAAAATGCTATAGAAGATACTGATAAATGTTTTCCTAACATTGGTGGTAAAAACCACCTTTACAGTGCTTAAAGACTTTTGTTTTACACAAGAACCTGGTGAGCTGGAGTAGAAGCACATAATAGAGCTTCTAAAAAAGCATTATGCGCCTACCACAAATTTAACAGAATATTGTTTCCTCAGAGAAGCCAAACAGAAGGCAAAAGTATCTCTGAATTTTTGGCAAGCTTGAAAAAACTACTGTTGTCAAGTGTTGGTTTGGTAATTTTCTGAAAGAGACTCTCGGATCAATTTGTTTTTGGAGTAAAACATCCTGAATTCCGAGAGAGGCTGTTGAATGTTGGGTATAAGAAGGAACTGCCACTCGAGGAAGCTGTGGAAACTGCTCTGTTAAAATCGACAGAGAAAAGTGGGCCAAACTTGAAAACAATCTGGCTCCATTGTGCCAGGCCTGGGAAGAAGGCCCTCAGCAAGGGGTGAAAAAGAGGACAATGCAGCTCAGCACTACTCAGAAGATCCAAACAAAATGGAGGCAGCCTTGTTTCCACTCTTTAGGGACATCATACTGGCAGGAGCAAGGTTTCTTTAACAAGCTGCAGTAAATGGGGTAACGGGGACATGCCAGCTGGGCTTGCCACAGTGCATCACAATACACCCGAGGATATGCAGAGAGGAAGGAATCAGTGCCTACTGTCATAGGCGCTGACTTCCCCTGTACCCGGGGGGTGCTCGACCCCCCCCCCAGCCCCACTCTGCCCTAGTCCCGCCTCTTCCCTGCCTCTTTCCACCCCCGCTCCTCCCCCTCTGACTGGCACACCGCAAAACAGCTGTTCGTGGCGGACGGGAGGTGCTGGGGGGGGTAGGAGTGATCAGTGGGGCCACTGGCAGAGGAGAGGCGCTGGGTGGCAGGGGGGAGCTAAGCACCCGC
This sequence comes from Terrapene triunguis, assembly GCF_002925995.2. Classification (NCBI taxonomy): domain Eukaryota; kingdom Metazoa; phylum Chordata; order Testudines; family Emydidae; genus Terrapene; species Terrapene triunguis. The sequence goes on along the minus strand of NW_020664417.1, from coordinate 86,441,723 downwards.
TAATTTTTCTCTGTGGGTGTTCCAGCCCCGGAGTTGGTGCCTATGCCTACTGTAGTCCATAGGGCTAACCTGCTGGCTTGCTTTATTATATTCCGTCTTTATTTACTGGTTTGCTTTATTATATTTGGCTTGCATTTTTGTATTGAATTAATTTATGATGTTTGGCCGTAACACAAGGAACCTACAGGCTTATATCCTGTATGATTAGCTTAAGCAAGTTAGCATAAGTATTGTTAAGTAGGCTGGTGACCTATGGCACATATGAATGGCCTAACTGTTACCCTTTTAGATTTTGGGGGACTAGATATGTTCACCTAAGAGTCTGGACTTAATAGTAATCACACGGTACACCATAGAAACATGGAAGTGACCACCATAAACCACTTTGGGCAAGAAATAACAGGTTTGAGAATGAGCTAACTGGCGTTAATATGTACAAATATGCTACCCTATAAGTGTATCCCAATCTTATGTGGGTGAGGAAGTTAGATTTGGGCATGGAAGGTTGGTTATTAGCAGGAATATTCAAGATAGTCTTCGGGCCCAATAAGAGGGCAAACCACCATGTGGGATCAGCTTTTTTCTCCTCCTTTAGCCTTTGAGTTTCTTGGCTGTCTGTTAACTTAGCTACTTGGTATTTGACCCTTTAGCTCTATTATTCACCATCAGTCTCGACAGCACTGAGGAACCTGGACCATCGGAGTCATTTGGCACGTCAGAGACGCGGCTGGTCCTTTGCCTCTTACCCTGGGTCCCCAAGGAAGGGTGTGAGTGTGCTAATCTGGGAAGCTTTTGTAAAGAATGCCCCTTTTGGTTTGGTGGTTTGGAGCTTTGATAGCTTTTTCATTTATTTTAATAAGTCTCTAAGGCTGTGATTTGTCCTCAGTATGAGTGTTCTTGCCGTACCCCCTGAGGGTCCTTACAAGATATTGAACTCACTACGTTTAATTCTGTGTAGTCTGACACCGGAACAAGAATCTTATTATCTTCTGCTCATATCAATTGGCGCGCCTATTTTATAATATACTAACCCCTAAAATCAGGCACCACTACAAGTAGGAGTTATGTGACTATGAGGTAGTCAGACTCAGATACAGCTTGTCGTGGTGGAAAATGAACAGACATATTCCCTAATTACGCTAATGTAAAGGAAAATGATATGACATTGAGAATGGAAATAGATGCAGGAGAAATAGGTGGGTGAGATAATACCTTATCAAATAGACTATAAAAGATATTACCTCACCCACCTTCTCTCTAATACCCTGGGACCAACAAGGCTACAACAACACTGCCAACAATAAAAACAACGAGGAGTCTTTGTGTTACCTTAGAGACTAACACATTTATTTGGGATAAGCTTTCGTGGGCTAGAACCCACATCATCAGATGCATGGAGTGAAAAATACAGGAGCAGGTATAAATACATGAAAAGATGGGAGTTGCCTTGCCAAGTGTAACCCTTCTGCCCATTTGAGTTGGTAGCAACAAGGGCCGGGTTCAGTATCTAGGGGTTCTGTTTCAATAACGCAATGCAAAACCAGCTCGAGCCCCCACCCAGTGACCTGGGACAATTACATACGGCGCCTCTAAGAGGCAATACTTCCCCTCTCGCAAGCACGGAGTCTGAGTGTAGCTGAAAATGTTTAATAACGTGAGGTGAACGACATCAGCATTAAATTGGGAAAACACCACAAACAGGATTCATAGCACAAACCATGAGCAAAAGACCCACCCCCAAAGTCTCTTGAGTCCAGCAACCCAAAAAATCACACAACCGAAAAGTCTCTGTCCCTGGTCAGTGCAGCCCCAGAGTTCAAAAGTTTATTTGCAGAGGCTTAACCCCCCCCTGCCTGGGTAGAAATGGAGGGGAGAGAGAGAAAGGGGCACACGGGGTATTAAGGGGCACCTTACTTGGTCCGAGGCCAACTGCCCCGCCTCGCCATGGGGTTCTGCTGCAGCTTTCACCACGAGCCACTCCACTCCACCAGCTGCCTTGTGAGCTGCTCCAGCCATCCCGCAATCTGCTCCGCTCCGCTCCGCTAGCCGCTTAGCAATAAATCTTCAGGCTTCCCCCACTAGTTAACACAGCACTCAGTGAGCTCAGCTCATAGTGATTTCAGTTTGTAGTAGGGGAGCCCCAGTGCTGGTGCACTATTGGCCCAAAGTGAATTCAGCATAGCTGCCTACAATTAAACTCTTAATGGAATCAAAATTAGCTCTGCTATTCAACAGTGGAGAGAGAAGGAGGTGCAATTGGTGTTTCAGGCTCTCAAAAGGGGGCCATACCATCAGATACAAATACCTGTCCCCGGCACCTCTCAATTCACTGGGTTTTGGAACCCATGTCCCTTGTCTAGCGAGTGCTACTTAGGTGATGGTGAGACCCTCTGTCATAAAACAGTTTCATTGTCCTTGATTCACATAATCAGGGTAACAACACTTTATTCCTCCTGCCCCAATAACAGAGAAACTGGGGATCCCACAGCTGCCAAAGTGACCATTTTGGGCTGTGGTGGGCTCATGCTAGGCAGGGTGGGTGTGCCTATCCAAACAAGATCAGCCCCTAAAGTTCTTTTCCACGCTCGCCATAATTCACCACCAGATGTCAGGGTAGAGCTCATCCTGACTCTGCTTACATCGTGTGAGGTCAGTCTAACGAGACAATTCAATTGACAGCAGGATACCAAGGGAGGAAAAATAACTTTTGAAGTGGTAATGAGAGTGGCCCATTTCAGACAGTTGACAAGAAGGTGTGAGTATCAGTAGGGGGAAATTGGTATTGGGGAAATTAGGTTTAGGTTTTGTAATGACCCAACCACTCCCAGTCTTTATTCAGGCCTAATCTGATGGTGTCCAGTTTGCAAAATAATTCCAGTTCTGCATTTTCATGTTGGAGTCTGTTTTTGAAGGTTTTTGAAGAATTGACATTTTTAGGTCTGTTGAGTGACCAGGGAGATTGAAGTGTTCTTCTACTGGTTTTTGAATGTTATGATTCCCTGATGTCAGATTTGTGTCCGTTTATTCTTTTGCGTAGAGACAGTCCGGTTTGGCCAATGTACATGGCAGAGGGGCATTGCTGGCACATGATGGCATATATCACATTGGTAGATGTGTAGGTGAACAAGCCCCTGATGGTGTGGCTGATGTGGTTAGATCCTATGATGGTGTCTGTAGTGGGGCGGCTCCCCCCTACTCCAGCGGAAAAAGGGTTAAAGTCAGCCCTGGGAGAAGGTTGTGGCTGAGAGCTGCTAAGCTTGGCTGATTGGGGAAGCAGCCACAGCTGGGCCACACCCCAATCAGGTCATAGCTGGCCTATATAAAAAGACTGTGAGCCAGATGCCCAAGAGGCTCTCTCCAGGCTGGGAGAGAGCAGGGCCTGGCTGCCTGCAGAAAGGGTACGGGGAGTGAAGCAGGGCTGAGGAGAGCCAGAGGAGCAGGCGCGCTCCAGGCTGGCAACTACCCAGGCTGCAGGGCCTGGTCAAAGGCCCATAGAGGTACTGGGAGGCAGAGGAAGGTAGCAGGTCTGAACCCCCTTACCTATCATGAGTGGCTTTTACACTGCAGTCTGCCCCAGGGAGCGGGGGCTTGGTGATGACTGGCAGTAGCCCAGACTGAGGCAAGGTGGGGATTAGAGGGTTGGGGGTTTCCCAGAGAGGGGAGAACCATAGAGACTGGTGGGGATATTGGCAGGGGGCAGCCCCAGGGTAAAGGGGCACCGGGGTCCGGGAGGGACATGGGGCCAACTACAAGCGAGACACCGGCGCTCTGAGGCTGGAAAAGAGCTAATTCCCTGAGACGACCAGCAGGAGGTGCCGCAGGGGTGAGTCGCACTGTTTACAGTGTCCCTTGAATAGATACGTGGACAGAGTTGGCCCCGGGGTTTGTTGCAGGGATACAGGACCAGCAATGTCGGTGACTTCCAAAGGGGTGCACCAAAGAACATTTCCTGGAGTAAGACTAAAAGAAACTAAATGTGCTTTTAGATAGGGTGACCAGATAGCAAGTGTGAAAAATCGGGACAGGGGGTGGGGGGGTAATAGGAGCCTATGTAAGAAAAAGCCCCAAATATCGGGACTGCCCCTATAAAATTGGGACATCTGTTCACCCTACTTTTAGAGGACTATAATAAAGGGCAGATAGGAGTATTGGCAGTTTCCCTGTCACAGTAACTTATCTATTTACCATTAGAGTTAATTGTAACTGAAGGAAATGGCCCTCCACTAATGGGCAGATGCTGGTTATCCAAGCTTAAATGGGATTTGAGTGCAGTGTGCCACATATCAGGCAGAGTGGGAAAACTGAAAGAAAAATATAAAGCCATATTTAGTACAGACATGGGTGGTAAAAGGCATACCAGCAAGGCTGGTTGTGTCTGACAAGGCCATGCCCAAGTTCCTGAAGGCTAGACTTAGGCCATATGCTCTGAGAGAGACTGCGGAAAAGAAACTAGATAAACTGCAAACGCAGGGCATAATTTCACTTGTGGAGTTCAGTGAATGCTCCTATTGTGTGTATCCCAAAGTGTGACAGCAGCATAAGAATTTGTAGGGGCTATAAGGTCATGCACCCCTGGCTGGAAATGAACCAATATCCAATTCCAAAACCACAAGTTTTATTGGCAAAACTGGCAGGGAGAGGGAAGTTTACCTAACTAGGCTTGTTCCAAGCCTACGAAACTCTGGCATTGGAGCCAGATTAAAAAAATTGACCATGAACAGACACAAGGAGCTATTTAGGTATGAAAGATTACCTTTGGGGTTGTCAGTGCACCTGCTGGGTTTCAAAGAATACTAGATCAGGTACTGCAGGAGGTAAATGGTGGTGGTTGTCATTTGGATGACATTAATAACTGGGAACGTTTAAAACAAAAAATAGAGGAGGCTCTAAAAAGAGAGTATAATTTTTTTGGTTTTAAAGTTGTGTGCTTTTTTTTTTCCAAAATCAGGGTACTTGAGGCATTGTATAGATGCAGAAGCAGTATGTCCATTAAAAGAGACGACAAAAGCCATTGAGAATGCACCAGACCACAGATTGTTTGGAGCTTAGATAGTGTAACGTGGCCAGAAAAAATTGTGGAAAATCCGTTCCAAACTCACAATCAGCCTGCCCAATGGCAGCCCTGTTATGGAAACATGACCTGGATTTGGACAGAAAATTAAAATAAGTCTTCTGAGGAAGCAAAAAAGGAACTCAGTAGCTTCCATTCTAGTGGCACATTTTAACCCGGAGCTTCCCGTGACACTGGGCTGTGATGCCTCTCCTGGAGGGGTTGGGTTGTCCTTGCAAACATAGGTAAAGATGGGAGTGAGAAACCCAGAGCATTTGCTTACAGGACATTATCAATGGCTGAGAGAAACTATTCACAAACGGAACAAGAGGCGTTAGGCATCATTTTGGAGGTTAAATTCTTCAAATACCTATTGGGGGCAGGAAAATTACCCTCATCACTGATTGTAAACTACTGATAAAAATATCGGGCCCAGAGGTAGGCACTCCACTGCTAGCAGCAGTGGGTTTTGATCTTAGCTGCCTACCAGTGTGACATTTATTACTGACCACCAGAAAAACCATACTAATGCAGATGCGCTGTCCTGTTTGCCCCTTTAAACAGAGAAACAGAAGTAAATTCTGTGTATAGAATCCTAGATGACATCACTATTCCAACTAAGGAAATTGCTCTGGAAACAAGAAAGGACCCCCTTTTGATGCACTATACACTGCCAGGGTGGCCAAATCATAACCAAAGAGCACCATAGTCCTTTACTCCAGTTTCCTGAAACACTATCTGTGGACAATAGCTGTTTGCTATAGGGACTAAGTAATAACAAAGAGTTTTGATAGAAAAGGGTGCTAGTGGAATTACATGAGTAGCACCAAGAGGTGGTATAAATGAAAGGGGGTGGCCAGAAGTTACTTTTAGTGGCTGGTTTCAGATCAAGATATAGACATGGAAAGCAGCCACTGAGACTTCTATAATAGTCACTGAAACAGGCCAGAAATGGCACCGTGTCACCCACTGAAGTGGGCTACGAAGCTGCATGTGGTCTTTGCAGGAAAAAAAAGTACATGTACTTTTAGTAATCACTGATGCTTATTCTTGGAGGCCAGAGGTGGTGCCCATACAAACTCCTCTGTAAAAACAATGGAGTGCTTTGTAATATGTTGGTAACCTGTGGGTTACCTGAGGAGCGGTTTCAGATAACATTTCACAATTTGAGGAATTTCAGACATTTCTATGGCAATATTGGGTGAAACATACTAGATCAGCTGCTTATCACCCACCATCAAATAGATTGGCACAGTGTTTTGTGCAGAAGCTGAAATGAACATTAGACCCAAATGATGGGAGACCCCTGCCATATTGCATTGCAACTTTCTTGTTTACATGTAGATCTACTCCAATCTACCACTCAGTAGATGGATGAAGGGTGCGGGGGGAGGGGAAGTGTGGTAAAGCAGATATTAGGATCAGTGACATGCTTGGTAGAGGTAAAAGGGGAGATAATGAAGAGGCACATTGATCAACTGTTACCAGATAAAGATAAGGGATACGTGGGAGTGTGGAAACTATCAAGGCATTGCCTTGCTATCTACAGCAGGGACATTTCTTGCCCGTATCCTCTTCAACTGATTACTTCCCCTTGCTGAGGAAATATTGCCGGAATCTCAGTGTGGTTTTAGACCATCCTGTGGGACAAACAACATGATCTTCGTTGCCCATCAAATCCAGGAAAAGTCTCGGGAGCAAAATCGGGACCCGTATGTGGCTTTCATCAATTTGACAAAGGTCTTTGACTCTGTCAATCGTGAAGCCCTGTGGAAGGTGCTGGCCAGATTTGGCTGCCCTCCAAAATGTATTAAGGTCCTAAGGCTTCTCCATGATCAGATGACTGCCATGGTTCTCTGTAATGGCCTGGAGACAGAACCTTTCGTCAACAAAACTGGGGTTAAGCTAGGATGTTGCACCGGAGTTGGTGCCTATGCCTACTGTAGCCCATAGGGCCAACCTGTTGGCTTACTTTATTATATTCCACCTTTATTTACTGGTTTGCTTTATTATATTTGGCTTGCAATTTTGTATTGAATTACTTTATTATGTTTGGCTGTAACGCAACGCAAGGAACCTACAGGCTTATATCCTGTATGATTAGTTTAAGCAAGTTAGCATAAGTATTGTTAAGTAGGGTGGTGACCTATGGCACATATGAATGGCCTAACTGTTACCCTTTTAGATTTTGGGGAACTAGATATGTTTACCAGTGGCGAAGTAAGGTGGAGGGAACAGGGGGAGTAATAAAAAAAAAAATAAAAAAAAAAAAAAAGTGCCACCCCTGTGGCGCTTTTATTTTACTCACCCGGCGGCGCTCGGGGTCTTCAGCGGCAGGCCCTTCACTCGCTCCGGGTTTCTTCGGCGGCACTGAAGGTCCCACTGCCAAAGACCCGGAGCGAGTGAAGGTCCCGCGGCCGAAGACCCGGAGCGCTGCCGGGTGAGTAAAATAAAAGCGTTGCAGCCCTTTTTTAATCGCTCCCCTGGGTGAGTACAAAGGTGCCAGGAAATTGACGAGGCGCCACTTGTGCTCAGTGGGGGAGTGGCCGCTCCCCCCAGCTACGCTACTGATGTTTACCTAAGAAAGTCTGGACTTAATAGTAATCACAGGGTAGACCATAGAAACATGGACATGACAACCATAAACCACTTTGGGCAAGAAATAACAGGTTTGAGCATGAGCTAACTGGCTAGCAGCAGTGAGTTTTGATCTTAGCTGCCTACCAGTGTGACATTTATTACTGACCACCAGAAAAACCATACTAATGCAGATGCGCTGTCCTGTTTGCCCCTTTACACAGGGAAACAGAAGTAAATTCTCTGTATAGAATCACTTTCCTAGATGGCCTCGCTATTCCAACTAAGGAAATTGCTCTGGAAACAAGAAAAGACTCCCTTTTGGTTAAGATGATGCAGTATACACTACCAGGGTGGCCAAATCATATAACCAAAGAGCACCATAGTCCTTAACTCCAGTTTCCCGAAACACTGTCTGTTGACAATAGCTGTTTGCTATGGGGACTAAGTAATAACAAAGAGTTTTTATAGAAAAGGGTGCTAGTGGAATTACATAAGTATCACCAAGAGGTGGTATAAATGAAAGGGGGTGGCCAGAAGTTACTTTTAGTGGCTGGTTTCAAATCAAGATATAGACATGGAAAGCAGCTACTGTGACTTCTATAATAGTCACCGAAACAGGCCAGAAATGGCACCGTGTCACCCACTGAAGTGGGCTACGAAGCTGCACGTGGTCTTTGCAGGAAAAAAAAGTACATGTACTTTTAGTAATCATTGACGCTTATTCTTGGAGGCCAGAGGTGGTGCCCATGACAACCTCCTCTGTAAAAATAATGGAGTGCAGTAGAACTGTACTTGGCATTTTATGACAGAGGGATTCACCTTCAACGAAGTAGGACTTGCTAGGCAAAGGACATGGTTTCCAAAGCCCAGTGAACTGAGAAGCTGGTAGTGTGGGCCCTAAACACCACTTTGACCCCTCCTCTCTTCACTGTGTAATAACAGAGCTAATTTTGACTCCATTCGAAGTCTTGTTATATGCTGCAGAGCTGAAATCACTGATTCCTAGGTCTAAGCATTAGACCTACTTTGGGCAAATGGTTCTGAGTGCGCCAGCACTGGGGCCCCCCTACTAACAGCTGAAATCACCGAAAGCTGAAATCACTAAAGAGCTAAAGTTATTAAAGAGCTGAAATCACTGAGAGCTGTGTTAAGTGTGTGTGTGTGGGGGGGTGAAGATATATTGGTGAGTGGCTAGCAGGGCGGCTGGCGGAGAGGAGGGGCTAGCAGGGCGGCCTGCTGGAGAGGCGCGCAGAGGAGTGGCTAGCAGGATGGCTAGCGGAGAGGAGCGGCTTGCAGGATGGCTGGCGGTGAAGACTGCAGCAGAACCCCACAGAGAGGCGTGGCAATCGGCCGTCGACCCGAGCAGCGAGCATGTAAGCTGCCCCTCATTCCTCCCCCCACTTCCACCCAGGCTGGGAGGTAAACTCTGCAGATGAACTTTTGAACTCTGGGGGCTGCACTGACCAAGGACAGAAACTGTGGGTGGGGGTGACTGTTGGGTTGCTGGACTTAAGACCCTGAGGGGAAAAGGACACTGCCAAACTTACTTGGGGGTGGGTCTTTTGCTCGTGGTTTGTGTTATGAATCCTGTTTGTGGTATTTCCCCAACATAATGCCGCATTGTTTCCCTCCTTTATTTTGCTACACTCAGACTCCGTGCTTGTGAGAGGGGAAGTATTGCCTCTTAGAGGCGCCCAGGGGGTGGTATGTAATTGTCCCAGGTCACTGGGTGGGGGCTTGAGCCGGTTTTGCTTTGTGTTATTGAAACAGAAGCCCTAGATACTGAACCCGGCCCTTGTTGCTGCCAACTCAGATGGGCAGAAGGGCTACGCTGTGAACATAATATATGCAAATACTGGACAAACTGGCAGACTGCCTCGGGAGATGGCAGAGATCAAGCCAGAAAGTCTAGCCACACAGGAATCACCTGTGGGACAATGGCAAGAGAAGGAAGAGATCCAAAATAAAACCACTCCAAGTGGAACAGCAGAGCAGTGCAGTGTATAGGAATTGGGTAGTATCCCTTTAAATAGTTTGTGAACTCTCTAGTCACCCTCACTACCTTCAGTGTTTCAGAAGCCTGCCAGAGCAGCAGTGTGCTAGGCCTATGTACCTAGGCCTTGTCCGTTGTGTATGGTTAGTAAACACGGTTATTTGAACCCTGCTGGGCCCTTATGGTTCCTTCATCTTGTGTGTGGTGTAAAGAACAAAAGACAGCAAGCAGCAAAGCTGCCTACTCATTTCAAAGATTGTAAAGTTAACTGGAATGATTCCGTTTCCTTTCTAGGAAAATAGCGGTGCAGGAATGCTCTGTAAAACAGATGTTTGAATCTATGTAACCAGATAAGGGCCAGAAGGTGGCACTCAACAATATACAGCATAGTTCCTGGGTTTTGCAGGACCAATACAACTACTTCTTGCGCAGAGCAAATGGCTTCTTTGTCTGGCGCTATTTACAGAAATGGGGACTCAGACCCTTAATGTATCCTTAGCCTTAATGTATGCTCCGAGCTTGATTTTCAGAGGTGATAGGCAACCACAAAACCTCCATGGAGGCCAACAGGAGCTGTGGGTGCTCAAAATCAGGCTCAAGATGTGTGATGCTGGGCATCCTACAGTCACATGGCAGTTTTCAAAAGTACATCGTAAGTGGAACCACATAGTGTCACCCAGGAAATGTGTAACCGAGCTGGGAACACAACCAACTCTCGCAGCATCCAGTCCTGGGCTTTAACCATTAGACCATGCTTTCCAAAGATCATCTATTAAACAGGCAACCTAGCCATAGATTTCTCTTTTCAACAAGCAACCTCATTAAGGTGGAACCATTTTGTAAGCTTTCCCCTTTAAGCGTTTGCCAGAAGACTGACAGTATTTTAATAGTAAGCATTCATAGGCAATGGTGGAAATATTTTTTTAAGCTTATCTTTCAAGTATTCCAAATACATTTGCTAGCTTGCAGGGGAAAGCTTAGTGGAATCAGAATTGTAAATTAGCAAAGTGACCTGCCCGCATCTCTAAAGCGAATTAGCATATCAGGAACCAAATCAAAAGAGAAGAAATGCTACAGTTTATTGCCTTCAGAAATATTAGCAGTAAATGGTGCAATGTGTCAGAGTGGCACTTGGGATATATCCAACTTAGCTTTTTGCTGCATGCAATTTATTGTAAGTTCCTCTATATTTCCCCATTGTTCATTCACAAGAAATACTCTTCATTTTATAACACATGAAAACTTTTGGCATTCCTCACTGGGGTTCTGCAAGTCTACCCAGGTCTTTTTGACTAGAAGTCATTTTTGACAGGTACTATGTGTACCTGGTGAATCAGAGTAGAACCGATGCCCATGAAAGCATCGTTCAGATGACTCTGGTTGTCTACCCACCTGCCCCAAGTCTGCCATACACAGAGTGGCAAACCTGTCTTCACGCAGTGCCTAAAGGATATTATTGCAATGCATATTTGTAAGGCACCTGTCATGATGATGCTTTTTCACGGGACAACTTAAATGTTTAGATTAAGAACATATTTTCTGTGCAGGAAGCAGAAGTTGTGCCGATAATACAGCAGTTCCTTCTCAAGGCTCCCAAGCATTTATAAATCTATACAGGCTGTTTTTAAAAAAAAAAAATATAAAGGTGCTGGGTGAAGGAGGGATGTGGTTGATAGGAGAAACTGAGCTGTCTGTAACATATCATCAATGCAGAGCAATTACTTACACTGCAGCAGCACCTGAAGCTCCCAGTGAAGATTAAGTCCCATTGTACTAGGTGCTGTTCACGCTCCTAGGACGTCAGTGCCTCTGCAGTGAAGAGTTCACAGTCTGATTCAAGTCAAAATGCAGAGAGTGAGTGTAGCAGACAACAGGGGAGAGGATGAGAGTAACAATGATCACAGTTCATGTGGCTATGCTGCACAGCTGAACAACCTGATGGTTCCGAATGTTCAACAATATTGGCCTTGAGGGTGTTTTGCCCTTGACTGGGGCCAAAATAATCTTGGCCTTAAAAATTTTTAAAAAAAATGTAACTCTAGACCATAAGCAACATGCTTCTTACAACCCTGTGAGATGACATGCTTTGTTTACTTGTATTATTTGTATAGTGGTAGCACTGGAGGCTTTAACTGAGATGAGGACCCACGGAGCTTGGTGCTGTACAAACACTTAGTAAGAGGCAGCCCCTGCCTTAAGCCATTTGTAACCTAATGCTGGGATTTTTCAAAGGCACCTCAAGAAGGTAGGCACCCAAATCCCATTGAGTTTCCTTGGAAAAACTTGAACATCGGAGCCTAAATAATCAAGATGGACAAAGGGTGGGAGGAGAAAGATACATAGAGAGATAAAATGACTTGCCCAAGGTCAGTGGCAGAGCTGGGAATAGAACCCCCAACAATCTTCTATTCATTGAACTTTTTGAAACTTTGCACTTTTCGAGAGCGGTAAGGGATTGACTCTGTGTACAGGACCAGGCACTCGCAAGGATCCAGGGAGCCGAGGAAGGCGGATGCCTGCCAAAAGAAGCGCACCTACTCCGGGCCCGATGTCGGGGCATAGACATTGATGAGATTTAACATCAGCCCCTCCATGTAGGCCCAGAGGTGCAGCATCTATTGAAGTCTGGGAGGCAGGCCAGGCACAAGCCCACCTGCATCTGAAGGCCCCTAATCCACCCTACGGGGAGGAGCTACTGGGCCTGGGATTCAAATAATGATGGGGGACAACTAGTGAATAACAGGGTCAGGAGTGAGGGTCACAGGTACAAAATCAGGGAGCCAGAAGGGGACACTGAGGAGAGAACCCCGGACAGCGCTCACTGCTCCTCAAAGGTGTCTAGGGAGCAAGTGGACTCTGCCCGGATGTGTGAAACAAGGGTGAAATGGAAATAGGCCCCACAGTCGCTGAGCACCTCCCCATCCAGCATCCTCCTCCTGGTATCATAGATGGCCACTTTGGCCAGCTCCAGAAGGAAGTTGACAAGGAGGTCTAGTGACTCTGTAGGGCCACGGACAGGGTGTGCATAGATGAAAAGCTGCAGGGAAAAGTGCAGTCAGAACCTTAGGAAAAGGTTCTCGAGGAGCCAGAAAAGGGGCTGTAGCCTGGCACACTGAAGGTAAATGTGCACCAGGGTCTCCCTCATGACGCAGAAATGGCAGGCATCAGGGATAGGGGTGAACTGTGCCAGGTACACGCCCATGCTCATGGCTCCATGAAGGAGCCGCCAACTGATATTCCCAGCGGGCCATGGAATGAAGGTGGAATATATGCTGGCCCACCAGGGTTCCTCATGCTCCACAGGTGGTAAAAGGTCCCTCCAATTAGTGTCGGGGGGACACAAGGGTGAGGAAATGAAATGTATGGAGCACGAGCATATACAGATGTACCCTTGATGCAGTTCAGAAATGAACCAGCTGCAGATCACACAGCCAGCTTGGATTATGCTGTGGGGATCCAGGGGAATTCGCAGAGCAGGGGGCCCAATGAAAAGATGTGGAGGGCCAGGGGTGGGGGCAGGTGGGGAGTACCTTCTTGCAGGAACTGCTCAAGGAAGGTCTGAGAGATGGGCAGTAAGGCTGCGCTCACCTTTTGGAGTACATGCTTGGAAGTAATGAGGGGTGGAGAGCGCCATGTGCTGATCAAACACTAGGGGATCCACGCAGTCCCCCTGGTCGTAGTCCAGGACCCTCTGATCCTTGTGGTTCCTACCAGGACCAACCTCTGGTGCACCGAGGGGGACTCCCCCAACTCAGTGTGCAGGTGGCGGTTGTGTAACGGGTTCTGAGAGGAGATCTACCCCCTCAGTGACCACCATGGACCTGGTTGCCGAGACAAGCTTCCAGGTCCAGAGGAGGTCCTGGTAGAAGACCAGCAGCTCAGAGAGGTCTGGCGGAAGACCCCTCGGATGGAGAAAAAAGAGCTGCCGGTCATATTGGAGGCGGCGGTGTAAGATGTGCACCAACACACTCCACAACAGACTACATGCACCGTAAAGGAGTCTCTGTAGGGCCTGGAAGTGGAAGACATAGACCTGACTGCAGAGGCACACCAGACCCTGTCCTCCTTCCTCCAGGGGAAGACTCATAACACTGCAGAGATCTAGTGCAGTCCTGGTCAGAAGAACTCCAGAGCTAACCTCTGGATATGGCCAGGATACCTGGGGCCAGGCTCAGGGTGTTGAGCCGGTGCCAGAGCATGGACTAGCTGGTTAAACACGTGTGCCCTTCTCTGCAGGGAAAAGCACCGGAGCAGTACTGTCCACCTCCACAGCCACTCAGCCATCCTGCCTTCCAAATATTGCCAGTTCTCCAGAAGGATATGTGGTGGAAAGGTAAATACATAGAGCAGTGGACCCGCGTTCCACCAGATGGCCCGAAGCACGGGTGGGAGGGAGCTTGCCTGCCACCCATCCCCAAACATCAGGCCAGAGCTCTTGACCTAGTTGACCCAGGCAGAGGAGGCCACTGAGTAGATTGCCTAGCAAGCCTCCACCCGCACCAGGTTGCAAGGAGCATGTCGTCAGAGTATGCCAACAGGACCACCCACACCTCCGGTTTATGGAGCACCAACCCTGTCAACCTCCTATGGAGGAAGGGCTTGATGGCCAGAGTGTAAAGCTGGCTTAACAGCAGACAGCCTTGATGCACCTCTTGCCCAAAGCTAACAGGTTCGATCAGGGTCCAGTTGAGCTTGACCAAACACTCTGTAGAAGCATACAGCATCTGGAGAAAACCCACAAACTGGGGCCCAAAGCTGAATGACTGCAGAGGGACCAGGAGATACCCTATGGTCCACCCTGTCAAACGCCGCCTTCTGATCTAGGAACAGGAGGGCGAATGACAGGCCATCCCTACACCCAAGCTCCAGGAGGTCCCGGACCAAATACAAGTTGCTAAAGATGGTATGGCCTGGGATGGTGTAGTTGTGGTCGGGGTGGATCATGTCTGCTAGCACGGACCCCAGTCGCAGTGAGATGGCCTTCGCTATGACTTTATAGTCTGTGCTGAGGAGCGAGATGGGATGCCAATTTCAAAGTTCGCGGAGGTCCCCCTTCTTCAGCAGCTCGTCGGCACGACAGGGGGAGAGCCCCGCTCCACAAGCACTTGGCCCAGATGATGACGAGATCCAGGCCGAGGATGTCCCAGAACACGTGTTAGAACTCCATGGTCAGTGTAGGCATGAGACTGAGGGCTTCTGAGAACTCGGTCAGTGTGAGAGGCAGCTCCAGCAGGACCCAGTTGCCTGCGCTGACCATCAGGAGCTCGTCCCAGAGCACTCTGAAGGCATCTACATTGGTCGTATCCAGAAAGAAGAGGTTGGCTTAGAAGGCCCAGGCCCTCCCACGTATCTCCTCTGGATCCTTGAGGGGGGGCGCCATAGAATCATAGAATATCAGGGTTGGAAGGGACCTCAGAAGGTCATCTAGTCCAACCCCCTGCTCAAAGCAGGACCAATTCCCAACTAAATCATCCCAGCCAGGGCTTTGTCAAGCCTGACCTTAAAAACCTCTAAGGAAGGAGATTCCACCATCTCCCTAGGTAACCCATTCCAGTGCTTCACCACCCTCCTAGTGAAAAAGTTTTTCCTAATATCCAACCTAAACCTCCCCAACTGCAACTTGAGACCATTACTCCTTGTTCTGTCATCAGGTACCACTGAGAACAGTCTAGATCCATCCTCTTTGGAACCCCCTTTCAGGTAGTTGAAAGCAGCTATCAAATCCCCCCTCATTCTTCTCTTCTGAAGACTAAACAATCCCAGTTCCCTCAGCCTCTCCTCATAAGTCATGTGCTCCAGCCCCCTAATCAGTTTTGTTGCCCTCTGCTGGACTCTTTCCAATTTTTCCACATCTTTCTTGTAGTGTGGGGCCCAAAACTGGACACAGTACTCCAGATGAGGCCTCACCAATGTCGAATAGAGGGGAACAATCACGTCCCTCGATCTGCTGGCAATGCCCCTACTTATACAGTCCAAAATGCCGTTAGCCTTCTTGGCAACAAAGGCACACTGTTGACTCCTATCCAGCTTCTCGTCCACTGTAACCCCTAGGTCCTTTTCTGCAGAACTGCTGCCTAGCCATTCGGTCCCTAGTCTGTAACAGTGCATGGGATTCTTCCATCCTAAGTGCAGGACTCTGCACTTGTCCTTGTTGAACCTCATCAGGTTTCTTTTGGCCCAATGCTCTAATTTGTCTAAGTCCCTCTGTATCCTGACCCTACCCTCCAGCGTATCTACCGCTCCTCCCAGTTTATTGTCATCTGCAAACTTGCTGAGACTGCAGTCCACGCGTCCTCCAGATCATTAATGAAGATATTGAACAAAACCGGCCCCAGGACCAACCCCTGGGGCACTCCACTTGAAACTGGCTGCCAACTAGACATGGAGCCGTTGATCACTACCCGTTGAGCCCGACGATCTAGCCAGCTTTCTATCCACCTTATAGTCCATGCATCCAGCCCATACTTTAACTTGCTGGCAAGAATACTGTGGGAGACTGTATCAAAAGCTTTGCTAAAGTCAAGGAATAACACATCCACTGCTTTCCCCTCATCCACAGACCCAGTTATCTCCTCATAGAAGGCAATTAGGTTAGTTAGGCATGACTTGACCTTGGTGAATCCATGCTGACTGTTCCTGATCACTTGCCTCTCCTCTAAGTGCTTCAGAATTGATTCCTTGAGGACCTGCTCCATGATTTTTCCAGGGACTGAGGTGAGGCTGACTGGCCTGTAGTTCCCCGCCATCCTCCGCCAAAAGTTAGGTGACATGCTTCTTAGCTCCCCTCTTTTCCTCAAGGGCATAGAAGAAGCGGGAACCATGATCCATCTCCCAAAGGAGATGGATGTGGGATCGAACAAAGGCGCACCGAGCCTGCTGGTCCTCCAGGGCCTGGAGCTCCTCCCACTTCTCCCAGCATGCTCCACAGAGGGATGGATCCTCAGGGCTGGCGGCCAGATGCCACCTCCAAAATCGCCCACTTCCTGGGTGGAGTTGCGGCAGAAAAGCCAGGTGTGAACCTTCCCCACATGCCACCAATGTTGCACCAAGGGAAAGGCACATCTCTGCCCTTGCCAGGCCAGCCAGAACTCCTGGAAGGACACCACAAAGCCCATGTTCTCCAGCAAGCTATTATTAAAATGCCAATAGACCAGCCCTGGACTCTCTACAGTAAGAGGCCATCACGGCCAAAAAATGGTGGTCCAAGAACGGGGTCTGCTGGACACTGGAGGAGTGGGCCTGCAAAGGATGGAAACAAGGAAAAATAAATGCGGTCCACCCAAGAGTGGCGCTACTGATTGCCCTTCACCCCAACATAAGTAAAGGTGGGTGATGGTTGCACCAGACGTCCACCGGGGAGCGGTGGTCTACAATCTCCCCGAGGACGTCCAGGGTGGCCTGGCTCCTCTCGGTCCCCAAGTGGTCCCGCCCAGGACAGACTCTCGTGAGGATCCAAAATGCCAAGGAAGGTGGACACCTGCTGAAAGAAACGCACTCGCTCTGGGCCCAATGTCGGGGCATAGATATTGATGTGATTCAACATCAGCCCCTCCCCACGGGCCCAGAGGTGCAGCAGGTGATCCAGAAGTCTTGTGTGGAGCAGCTGAGCTCTATCACCTCTGAGGCTTTGTTTTGGATTTTTTTTTTTTTTGGACCCCTTGTATCCCGCATAATGTGCCTGCATTCTCCACCAATTTGGTGGGGGGGAAGGACTCCCTGGACCCTGCCCTTGGGTCCCACTGTCCCCCTCCTTTCCCCCAGTTGGCCATGTTTGCGGGGACTTCTCTGCAGGCCGCTGCCCACAGGCTGGGGCTTGGCTCTTATTTCTCCTCTTCCCTTGCAAAAGGGGGAGATCCGGCTCCGGCTGGAACAAGAACCAGTCTGTCAGGCAGCCCCTAGAGAGTCAGCTTTAAGGGGTCAGTCCCACGGAGTCTATTACCCCTGCACAGGGTTTAGCTTCTCCCCCTCTTCCTGGGGCTTGTTGTATACAGTCAGTCAGGATGGCTTTGGGAGCCATGTCTCACCGTTATCTCGTCCTAGACTGGATTCTGTCTGCCTCCAGCAATCCCTGTGCAGAGCAACTTTCTTCCTGTTCACCGCCCTTTCAGTGGTGAGTTCCCCTTTTTAAGCTCCTCCCCCCTCCTTGCAAGCCTTGCAGGAGTGGCTTGTTGGCATGGAACAGGCCCAGAGTCGCTCGTTAGCCTCCTGCATACCAGGGTGAGAGAGTTTCCCTTCACAGCTCCTCTGGCTCTTCATGGATTTCAGTGTCTTGTCTCCAGCGGGTCTGCTCCGTGGTTTAACTTTTCAGATCTCATGAAGGCAGAAGCAATGGCACAGGCTTTTGGTCCATTTCCAGTTCTGTGCTGGCTCTCTCAGGATTTCTCTGTTAGCATTAGTCTGGCGATGCAGTTGGAAATAGCGGCAGTTTGATTCTGGAGGTCTGGACAAAGGGTAAATAAATCTGGACTGAAATAAATCATTCTAGGGAAGGCCGAGACATGGGTTGGAGTTGTTCAAAACAAAATGCTCTCTCTTCTCTAGCACACAGTAATGCTTTCCTTTATCTTAAGAAGGTCATAGTGCTTTGAGTTCTGCTCCCCAGGATAGGTCTAGTTGTTTAATCAGGATAATTTTATCACATTTTTGGCATGTCAGGCCAAGTTCTCTCTCTCAGGCAGAGTTCTACCATTTCCCTTCTCCATTAGAGGTTAGTTGAGTTGAACAGAACAATTATCCTGGGCTACATCTCGGGGGCATGATTTACACACAGTGTTGGTCAAAAGCTGTTAAATAATTCTCTGGTAGTGAAGTCCTTTGTTCCCAAATCTGTGTTCAGACTATTAGTTGCCAGCTTTGGTTTTCTCCCTCTCAGCCTAAGGAACCCACAGTTAAATGGCTAGGTTGTGCCACTGAAATGCA